>NW_022111324.1:39178683-39178767 GCF_000313985.2 Echinops telfairi | reverse complement strand
CCTGGATTCCCTGTGTTTGCAGATCCCATCTGTACCAGTGTACATCCTCTGGGCGAGCCAGATTTGTAAGGTAGAATTGGGATC
>NW_022111324.1:39176828-39178583 GCF_000313985.2 Echinops telfairi | reverse complement strand
ATCAACTTTCTTCACCACATTTGCTTGTGCAACCATTGTCTTCAGCGATTGTGCCAGGAAGGTGAGCATCTCAGACTGCCGAATTGTTAGAACAAAGTGTTCTTATGTTGAGGGAGTACTTGTCCAGGGGCCCACTGTCCATCTGTTTTCTCAATACTCAACCTATAAATATATGTAAATAGATCTATTTCCCTCTTGTCAGATATAAATATATTTACATCTTTATATGACTGTATTTAAATTGCTATGACTACCCTTTGCCTTCTAGTTCTTTCCTCTATTTCTTTGCAGTTTCCTCTTGTCACACTATCATGTTCTGCCTTCATTTGGGTTTTAGGAATTCTTGTCAATTACATTGCCCTTGATCCAGCCCTGTCAGACCTCCCACACCCTCCTTGACACTGATTTTGGATCAATTGTTGTTCCCTTGTCCATGGGCTTGTTAACACCCACTTCCTTTCCCCCACCTCCCTTACTCCCATGTCCCCCTGGAACTGTCATCCCGTTGTTCTCTCTTCTGCCTTCTTTATTCCACCTATCCCTTCCAGGTTGACAAGCTATGTACCATCACAAGACTAAGTACAATGAAGCAACAACAGAAAGTAAAACAATAGCTACAACAACAACAACAACACACACACACACACACACAACGTATAAAGAGTTCAGGGTCTGTTTATTGTCCACAGATGCTTTCCAGTCGAGTCTGAAGGGGTGCCATGCCCTGGCACCACCTCTATTCCTAGGGACTTCATTGTTCTGCTCCCCACACTGCTCTGCTGTATGCCCCAAGAGGCTGGCTTCAGCATAGTGAGCTCACTTCAGGCACAATTCCTGCAGTGTGTCTCTAGTTGTCCCCAATGGTGCTATGGGTCAATGAGGAATGCTGTGTCCCCTGGTGAGGCTGGCCCTGTGGTCATTTCTGTTCATTGCTGTTCTGAACAGGAACATTGTCCTCAGGGCTTGGTGAGGCAGGATGAGCTTCACTCTTTTTTTCCCCCCCTATATCCCCTCGTTGGCTCCTGTGTGCTCTGACCAGACCAGTTCCTCTTCTTGAGCTGTAACTTCAGTGCTGTCCTCTGAAGTGAATTCTTGGGAGAAGGGTGGTGTTGTGGGAATATTCTTTATCATTTTCTTCATTGCTGTTGTTTTTGTGTATACTGAATCTTTATTATTTTTTTTTAATTCATGGAGAAAATTTATTAATTTTCATTAATTTATAAATTAGGCTATCTGTAATGAATTATTTTCTTCCCATGTTAAAACTATCTGCTTCATCTAGACATCATCTTGATTTTCTTTCCAATTGGAAGCAGGATAAGTATAATATTCATTCTATCTTTTTTATATTTCAGCCTTCTTAGTTTCTTAACTTAATATGTTAGATTCTCTACATTCAGGATTGTAGGTTTGTTTTCATTTGTTTGCATCTGTGTAATAATTTACTTATGTGTGATGTGTCATGTGCATTCATAGCATGTTATTCATGTCTTACCCTGACTGTTGTTTCCTTTACCCACTTTTCTACTGTCCATCCCCCTGGGAGGGGATTATATGTAGATCATTGTAATCTGTTTCCCATTTCTACCCCGACTTTCCCCTTATCCTCCTGTTATTGCTACTCTCATTATTGGTCCTGAGGAGTTTATCTGTCCTGAATTCCCTGTGTTTCCAGCTCTTCTCTGTACCCTTGTACATGCTCTAGTCTAGCTGAATTTGTAAAGTAGGGGTCATGATAGTGGGTGGGAGGAAACA
>NW_022111324.1:39167573-39175606 GCF_000313985.2 Echinops telfairi | reverse complement strand
GTTGGGGGAGCAGGGAGGGAGAGGAAAAATGAGGACCTAATGCCAGGGGTTTAAGTGGAGAGGAAATGTTTTGAGAATGATGAGGGCAATTAATGTACAAATGCGCTTTACACAATTGATGTATGTATGGATTGTGATAAGAGTTGTATGAGCCCCTAATAAAATGATTTTAAAAAAATAATAAAGTACTACAGGAAAATTGTATGTTTCATTGGTGCTATACTGCACCCTGACTGACTTGTCTCTTCCTTGTTACCTGTCTGTAAGGTGATGTTCAATTGTCTACAGATGAGCTTTGGTTCTCCACTCTGAACTCCCCTTCATTTACATTATATGATTTCTTGTTCTGGCTCTTTAATTCCTGATGCCAGATCCCATTGACACCTCATGATCATACTGGCTGGAGTGTTTCATTCATTTGGACTTTGTTGCTTCTCAGCTAGGTGGCTGCCTTTTTATCTTCAAGCCTTTAAGAACCTAGATGCTATATATTTTGATAGCTATGCACCATCAACTTTCTTGACCACATTTGCTTATGCACCCATTTGGTCATGCACCCATTTGGTCTTCAACGATTGTGTCAGAAAGCTAAGCATCACAGAATGCCAGATTATCAGAACAAAGTGTTCTTGAGTTGAGGGAGTGCTTGAGTAGAGGCCCAATGTCCATCTGCTACCTTAATACTGAACATATAAATATATGTACTTAGATCTATTTACCTTTCATTATATATAGATATATTTACATATGTACATGCCTGTATTTAGACATCTATAAGTGCCCTTTGTCTCTTAGTTCTTTCCTCTATTTCATTTTACTTTCCTCTTGTCCTACTATCATGCTCAGCCTTGATTCGGGTTTCAGAAATTCTTCTTGGTTACATTGCCCTTGATCAAGCCCACCAACATCCTATGCCCTCCTCGCCATTGATTTTAGATCACTTGTTGTTCCCTTGTGCCTGCGTTTAACTCCTACGTCCTTCCCCTGCCTCCCCTTCTCCTATGCTGCCCTGGAATCATCAGTCCCATTGTTTTCTCCCTCGATGGTGAGATAGTTAGTTTATTGTGCCAGCCTGGCCAATACGCACAAATGGGATTAATTGAAGGGTGGAGAGATAAATGGCTCGGTGAGCCTCACCTTTCTTGTCTCTCGCTCTTTGATCATCGGACAAGTGTTCGGCTGCTTTGCTTGTTCTGTGCCTCAATTTACAGGCTACACTACCTGTGGGAAGACTAGCCTGTGGACTGTGTCACTGTAAGTTGAGGTCCCTTTAAGACCACACGATAGGAATGTACATCTCTGGAGCTGGGGACTGACGATTGGTGACCTGACTGACAGGTAATGACCTGCCTTGCTGTTTGCTGCTGTGCTTATATAGCCTAGCTCTCTCTACAGACAAGACCTGGCAGCTCTCAAGACTTGAAGGACTGCTATTGTCTCACAACTCTCTCACGTGATTGAGTTGCACTGATCCATTTGAACTGCTTTGTAATTTAACTGTTCATTTCTTGTATTATATATCTATCTGTATATAATTTAACAGTTAATTTCTTGCATTAAATATCTAACCATCTTTACAAATAAATATATAAAATTATCAGCAATCTGATTTTATATCTCTAGAGAACCCTGTCTAACACAGATGGTTTATCCCATCTATCTTATCTAGATAGATATGCAGAGACAATAATAAGCACAAAACCAATACAGAGCAAAATAAAATAACAAAATAAAGCAAAAAACCAAAACAACGACAAAAAAAAAGAAAAAGAAAAGCCTATAAATAGTTCCAGGTCTGTTTGTTCATAAGGGAGGGAGGGTGGGAAAGGGAGGGGGGAAACAAACAATTGAGGAGCTGATACTGAGGGTTCAAGTAGAAAGAAAATGTTTTGAAAATTATGATGGCAACAAATGTACAAATGTGCTTGACACAATGGGTGTCTGTATAGATTGTGATAAGAGGTGTATGAGCGCCCAAAAAAGTGAGCAAAAAAAAAAATAAAGAAGAGTAGGTTTTAAACAGAATTTTCTTGCTTTACAACATACGAGTAATACTGTTGGACTAAATAAGGACTGGTGATGATTAAGGAAGGTCTTTGATGGAGGATCAAAGGGCAAATATACAGCAAATATACAAAGATACCTCACTTCAATTCTCCATTTGAATTTTTTTTTTAATTCTATACAGTTAAAAAAAATCAGTATTTATACAAGTTCATCACTATTCATTTGAAGCAGCTATTTTAATGAATCCCCAAATATAAGAGTTTATTTTGTTTTGTGGCAAGGATGTCAAAATAAAGCAGCAACAACAAAGGAAAATAAAATAGCATGTTGTTCTCTGCCATTGTTGGCTTTTTGATGAACCCTCCATAGATTTTCCTGAAAAGTTACTTTAGTTTTTACAAATTACCTTAATTTTGGTTATCTGAAAATATCCTAATTTCCCCATAATATTTTGGGGACAAATTTTCTGGAGAAATAATTCTTGGTATGGAATTTTTTTCTTCCATAATTTTATATATTGTTCCATTGCTTTCTTACTGTGATTGGTAGGCTTACTGGGCCAACCTGGCCAACAAACATATGTGGAATTAATTGATGGGCGGAGAGATTAATATCTCAATGAGCCTCCCCTTTCTTATCTCTTGCTCTTTGATGATTGGACCAGTGAATGGCTGCCTAAGCTGCTTCTCTGCCTCAACTTGAAAGCTACACTACCTGTAGGACACCTAATTCGTGGACTGTGGCGCTGTAGTTTGAGCTTCTTTCAAGACCTGCTTAGCTATGCTACTAGAGTATACATAGCTTAAGCTGGGGACTATCGGACCCTGTCATCTGGCTGACTGTTGGTGACTTGCTGTTTGCTTCCTGCGGCCAGATTGCCTAAATTTCTCTACATAGGACTCAGCTGTCTGCTTCCTTGGTTGCACCTGGTTGCCCTCAAGACTTGAAGGACTGCCAGTGTATTAGCTGTCTCATGGAAGTGAGTTGCACTGAGCCATTTGTACAACTCTATAGACTAATTGGCTGTTTATTTTGTATGTTGTATATCTATCTATAGAAATATGCATAAAATCATAAGTGTCCTGGTTTTATTTCTCTAGGCAATCCATCTAACATACTTAGCTACAGTGTTTTTGCCAGGAAAATAGAGTTTATTCTTTGTAGTATTTTTGGAGGTTATTCTGTATAAATAATATGCATGCTAGGATTACAAACATTAGAAAAACAATCAATTTAGTCTACCAAATAAAAGAACATGATCACATCAATCAATGTAGGCAATACAAGTCAAAATCCAACAGCAATCACTTTACAAAATAAAAATGTATGGGAAATCCCTCAACATAACTATGAACATATATACAAAAACAATAGCCAATAATATTCTAATGGCAGAGAGACCCAAAGTATCCCGCTAGCAAAAAAGGAACTGGAAAATGATGCCTTTATCATCATTTCCACTCAATATTATACTTTAATTTCAGAGCAATTAGACAATACTGGAAAACTAAAGTCATCTGAATTGGCAAAAAATAAACAAAACTCTTTCTATTAGTAAATAAAAGGATCCTATATATAAAAACCCCAAAAGACTCAACAAGAAAATCACTGGAACTAATTGAAAGAATCAATCTCTGTAGTAAGGCACAAGATCAACATACAAAAATAGTCAAATTATCTTATACAAACAGTGAAAATTCTGAAGATTGTGAAAACAATGGCTACCCTGAAGATGACCTTGCTGTTAAGTGCAACAAGTCATTTCAGCCCACAGTGCACAACATAAGGACACGTTGTGCAGTCGTGCTCCATCCTCACAAGTGTTCCATTCTCACAAGTTTGCTTGAGCTCCTTGTTGCAGCCACTGTGCCAATCCATATAGTTAAGAGCCTTCCTCTTTTTTGCTGCCCCTCTCCCAAGCATGATGTCCTTCTGAGGGACTGGTCTCTCCTGACCTGTTTAAAGCACATAAAACAAAGTCCCGCCATCCTTGCCAACAAGGACTATGGCCATACTTCTTCCAAGACAAATTTGTTTGTACTGTTGACAGCCCATGGTATTTTCAGTATTCTTTGCTATCACAACAATGCAACTGCGTTAATTCTTCTTCTGCCTTCCTTATTCAATGTTAAAATTTCACATGCATATGAGGGAATGGAAAATGCCTTGGCTGGCACAGGCACTTCTTATTCTAAAAAATAACATCCTTGATTTTCAACACTTTAAAGAGGTCTTGTGCAGCAGGTTTACCTAATGCAGCACATCTTTTGATTTCTTGACTGCTGTGTGCATGAGCAGTGATTGTGAATTCAAGTAAGACAAAATTCTTGACAACTTCAAACTTCTCTCCATTTATCATGATATTAGTTATTGGTCCAATTGTGAGTATTTTTTTTCTTGCATCAAAGTTTTTTTTGTTTTTTTTTTATTAAACATTTTATTAGGGGCTCATACAACTGTTATCCCAATCCATACACACATCAATTGTGTCAAGCGCATTTGTACATCATTCTCAAAACATTTTCTCTCCACTTAAACCCCCGACATTAGGTCCTCATTTTTCCCCTCCCTCCCCGCTCCCCCCTCCCTCATGAACCCTTGATAGTTTATAAATTGTTATTTTGTCATCTCTTGCCCTGTCCGACGTCTCCCTTCACCCACTTTTCGGTCGTCTGTCCCCCAGGGAAGAGGTCACATATAGTTCCTTGCAATCGGTTCCCTCTTTCCTACCCATTCTCCCTCTACCCTCCCTGTTTCGCCACTCACACCACTGGTCCTGTAGGGCTCATCCGCCCTGGATTCCCTGGATTTTCAGTTTCTATCTGTACCAGTGTACATCCTCTGGTCTAGCCAGACATGAATTCGAGTCATGGTAGTGGGAGCAGGGAGGAAACATTTAGGAACTAGAGGAAAGTTGTATTTCTCATCATTGTTACATCGCACCCTGACTGGCTCATCTCCTCCCCGAGACCCCTCTGCAAGGGGATCTCCAGTGGCCTATTAATGGGCTTTGGATCTCCACTTCGCACTCCCCCCATCATTCACTATGGTAAGATTTTTTGTTCTGATGATGCCTTATACCTGATCCCTTCAACACGTCATGGTTGCATAGGCTGGTGTGCTTCTTCCATGTATTTTTACTTTTTATTGGGTTGTAATCCATACTGAAGACTGCAATACTTGATCTTCATCGGCAAATGTTGCACATTTCCAAAAGTAAAATTGTATCATATGCATATGGTAGTTTAGGAGCAAGCTGTCCTAAAATCCTGATGCTTCATTCTAGCTTCTCTGATGACTTACTCAGCATACAGTTTGAACAAATATGGTCAGAGGATATAAGCCTGACACACACCTTTCTTGATTTTAAACCATGCAGTATTCCTTTGTTCTGTTCACACAACTGCCTCTTAATTCATGTACAAGTTACACATGAGCACAAGGAAGTGTTCTGGAATTCCCTTTTTTTTCAAGGCTATCCGTAGTTTTTCATAATCTACATGGTCAAGAAAGCACAAGGAAACATATTTCTTGTGTTCCCTGCTTTTAGCCAAGAATCATCTGACATCAGCAATGATATCTCCTTTTCCAGGACCTCTTCTGAATCTGGTCTGACCATCAGCAGCTCTCTCTCAATGTATGGCTACAACCATTGCTGGATAAACTTCAGAAAAATTTTACTTGCATGTGATATATAAGATATTGTTTATAAGTTGACAATCCTGTTAGATCAACTTTCTTTTGAATAGGTACAAATATGAATTTATTCCAGTCTGTTGGCCAAGTAGCTGTCTTCCAAATTTCTTGGTAGAGAGAAGTAAGTACTTCCAGTGCTTCATAAACTTATGGAAACATTTCAGTAGGTATCCCATCAATTCCTAGGACCTTGTTTTTCATGAGTGCTCTCAGTAAAGCTTGAGCATCTTCCCTCAGTAACATTGGTTCTTGCTCATATGCTACCTACTGAAATGGTGGAATGTGGACTCGTTCTTTCTGGTGCAGTGGCCGTGTGTTCTCTCCATTTTCTTTTGATACTTCGTACATGAATCAATATTTTGCCCATAGAGTTTTTTGTTCAATACCACATAGGTATAAGTATCATTTCATTTGTTTCACTAGACAAGCGGCCTAACACAATGACCTTTTGCTATCTTCATGAATTATGTTCTTTAGGACCTTTCATGGTGGCTTAGGTGTCTGTCATTAGTGTTCGATGCAGTAAATCTGTTCTTAAAATGTCCTCTAAATTCAGCTGGCATGTACTCAAGGTCACATATTAGCTCTCAAGAACTTGTTTTAATATTTTTCAACTTCAACCTCAGCATACATCTGAGCAAATGATGTGCTTCCCCGCAGTGCGCCTCAGGCTTGGTTTATGCTGCGAATACTGAGCTTCTCCATGGTCTCTACTCACAGGTGTAGTCAATTTGATTTCTGTGTATTCCAAATGGAGAAGACCATATGTTTAGTCACTGTTTGCGTTGTTGGAAAAAGGTGTTTGCTATGAACACATCTCTCTGTTCTTACAAAATTCAATCATGTGATCACCAGCTTTATTTCTACCACCAAGACTATATTTTTCCAGCTACTGTTCTTCCTCTTTATTTACACCTTTTGCATTCCAATCTCCAGTAATGACCACGGTATATTGATTATATGTTTGATCAATTTTAGACTGAAGAAGTTCTTGAATTCTTCAATTTCTTTATCACTATATTTAGTGGTTGGAGCATAAATTTGAATAATAGTTGTATTGATTGGATTTCCTCGAAGGCAAATAGATGTGATCCTATCTCAGATGAAACTGTACTTCAAAATAGATCTGGAAATGTCCTTTTTGACTGTGAATGCAATGCTATTCCTCTTGATTGGGGCATTCTCATCATAGTAAACAATATGATTTTCTGATTTAAAATGCCCAGTAGCAGTCTATGTCACCTCAGTAATACCCAGGATATAGATCATCATGTGTTCAATTTCACTTTTGATGACTGCCATTTTCCTAGATTCATATTTCATACAGTCCAACACCTGATTATTGGATTTTTGCACCTGTCTTTTCTTACGTTCAGTTGTGTGTCATCAGCCAATAAGATCTCAAAGTTTGCGACCTCACAGGCCTTACTCCAGTCACATCACCAATGTCCATCAGCTCTGAGAAAGCAGATGCTCTCTGCATCGTTTCAAAGTCCTCCAACAGGAATGGCCTATCCCCTGGCCCTGCTGCCATGCATGAGACTTTCAGTATATGACAATGCCTCAAAGGTATCGAGAAGGTTTTACTGGCTGTTTCTTCTGAGGTGGGCATCTGATTTCTTCTTCATAGTCTGATCTTAGTCTTGAAGTGCTACGGAAACCTATTCGCTTTTGTCACCCTACTGGCCTTTGAAACACCAGTGACATAGCTTCCAACATCACAGGCACACACAAGTCACAAGTGACAGAAACGATGATGTACTTAGTAATAAATCAAACCAGAGATTAAATTTAAAGACATAAATAAAGAAAATACAAAAACTACTATACAAAATCAAAAAAGAGCTACATAAATGGAATAATCTATCATGTGTAGGAATACTTAAAAGTGGAAAATATAAATATCACCCAAAGTGATCTACAAATATTATACACTCCTGATCAACATGCAATCATTCTTTTTTAAGAGATTGGAAACTAATCATCAACTGTATATGGACATGAAAGAGACCTCAGAGACTCAAAGCATTACTCAAGAACAAAGTAAGAGGTGTTAAAATTTAATAATAGGCTTTTTTCCGACCGCCTGGCACCTGGTGGTGTAGGGGGTCTTAGGCGAGCCATGGCGTCCTCCTCTCCGAGACTGCAGACCAAGCCAGTAATTACTTGTTTCAAGAGCGTCCTCTTGATCTGCACGTTCGTCTTCTGGATCACTGGCGTTATCCTTCTTGCTCTTGGCATTTGGGGAAAGCTGATTGGAATCTTTCTCGCCAACTGCCGTTCTTGTGCCAGAACAAATAACCAGGATGAGATAATGTAGCCAACCTATC
>NW_022111324.1:39165364-39166465 GCF_000313985.2 Echinops telfairi | reverse complement strand
TTAGTATCCCAGTGTGTGTCACGCCACTCTATTCTTATCCATCGTTCCACTAATAGGCATTTAGGTCTTTTCAATTCTTTCGCTATGAACATAGGTGAGCATATTTCCATTTGGAGCACAGGCTTTAATTCATGTGTGTGTGTGTGTGTGTGTGTGTGTGTGTGTGTGTGTATCAGGTAGAGAACTTGCTGGGTCATATGGTATTTCAGTACTCAATTTATTGAGTAAATACTGTACTATGTTTCTCAGTAGTTACACCATTTTAAGATCTCCCAGCCATGTGTGAGGTCTCTCTGCACTCTCACCAGCAATTGTTCTTGGGCTGCTAACCACAAAGTGAACACTTCAAATCCACCAGTCACTGCATGGGAGAAATATGAGCCGTTTGGGCTCACATAAAGATTCACAGGAGCAGTTCCACAGTGACCCTCTCAAGTTGCTATGAATCAGATTCTATCAACTGGTTAATGATCATGATCATTTCTTCAAATGTCTGTTGGCCACCTGAATTTTTTCTGTGCTGAATTGTTTGCTCATGTCTTCTACTCATTTTTTAATTGGATTGTTTGCTTGTTGGTTTGGTTTTGTGTTAGTTTGCATTTTCTATAGAAACAAGACCAGTGCCATAAGAATAAATTTTATATTGAATGTAATTTTATATCAAGGAAGTGTCCCAGCCCAGTCCAACTCAAATCCTGTAGGCTAATGTTAGCTGTAGCTCTCTTCAGCCACAGAACTTCAGGCTGATGATGCAGACAGGTCAAGTGGGAAGCAGGGAGATTATAGCCAACAGAGCACAGAGTCTTGTATATCTAAAGTGATAGGAACATTTTAGGGTGCCAGCAGCTCTCCAGGTCTGCTGCCATGGGACCGCCCTTGGAGGCAGACACAGGTGGAGCCTAGAGAAAGGAGTCCTCACTGTCTCTCTTACAAAGGCCACACCACCAAGGAGGCATCCCCAGGCTACCACCTGATTGACAGATTGGACTGCACCCCTACCTCAACACAGGTATCATCAAGTTGCCATAAAATCTAGCCATATGCTCACAATGCTCTCTGATAAAGAGGGTTTCTCTCATCAGTGGAGAGGTCTAAGGGGCT
>NW_022111324.1:39153976-39163205 GCF_000313985.2 Echinops telfairi | reverse complement strand
GATTGGGGCAGTTATACTCTAATTTATAAGATTACGGTGCACCCAGATTGACTCTACAGTACACAACAACAACCCTCTTGTAGTTATTGAGGAACAAATGTAATGCACCCTGGTCCCTGTATGGCCATTCTCTCTCTTCCTAAACAAATAGATGTCCCTGTTACTTCATCGCATCTTGTTTCCAGGCAGTCCAGCATGAAGAGCCCTCGGGTTTAGGCACAAGTTCAGCTTTATTCTCTTGCCTATGGCATATAAAAGGATCTGCATGAAATGGCAAAAACATAGTTCACCCTTGGATGAGTAACTTTTATGGAAACTAAGCTTTTGATAAACACCTACTTTGTTAATATTATTCCTATTACTGCAAGTAATAAAAATCATGATAATGCCAGTTAGTAGTGTAGTTATTTGTTCTGATGCAAAGCACCCTGAAGCATTCCACCTAATTCATTTCACTTGGTACATTGCACGCTGTCTCTCTTCAATTTAACCTGCTCTTGCATTTCTTTTGTCCAATTTTCAACGTAATGTAGATATTAAGCAGTGAAACTAATTGGTTCAGAGAGTGTCTTTGGGAAGCATTTACCAATATTTCTTGTAACCTGCTGTGCCTTGGAATATGCTGTGGCTTTGATTAAAAATAGTGTATGACAATTTATAAATGAATTATTTGCCTCTTTGAACACAATTTTTGTTAAGAGGCACTGAGTCAGTTTTGACTTGTAATGAGGCTACATATAATAGAATTAAATATTGCCTAGTCATCACAGTCATTGTTGTGTTTGAGCCTATTGTAGCTACTATGATAATCCGTCTTGTTGAGAGTCATGCTATTTTTCCACTGGTTCCCTACTTTACCGTGTATGATGTTCTTCTCCAGGGACTTGTTTCTGTTGATAACAAGGCCATAAACTCACTGCCATCAAGTGAATGCTGACTCACAGAAACCCCATAAGACAGAGTAGAACTGCCTCTGCGACTTTCCAAAAGGGTGACCTTTATTGGAGTAGAAAGCCCTATCTTTCTCCTGAGGAGTAGTGGCTGGGTGCAGACTTTGAACTGCAGACTTTGCAGTTAGCACCCCAACCCATAACCACTACATCACCAGAGCTCCAAACATGGCCATAGTACATGTAATATTAATAATAATTTTCATATTCTGTTGGATAACCTTTATTTGGAGTGTGCACGGACACAGATCTCTTCCAGTTATGTGATCAAGAGTTGTATTTTACATTTCTTGGCATCCAGGAGGATCAGTCTGTAGAAACAATTCCATTAGTATTCTACCAATTCCAAGAGCAATTGTAGGACCAGCGAATGCTTTGTTCTCACATGTAGTCTCACTACATGTCAAAACTGACTTCAAAAATAACTTCAATGCAGCTTGATTGTCTTCTTTTAAAACAAAATGTTTTTGATCATATACAACCTCCTGAAATGTTTGCATGTGATCAATTCCTTTTGGTATATCAGCTCTGTGTATTCTTTCCATCTCCTTTTGATGCTCCTGTATCATTCAATATTTTGGCTATAGAATTCTTCAATATTGCAATTCTAGTCTTTTCAGTTTAAGATATATAAAGCATATTTTCCCTTTTGGCTTTCTACCTTTAGCTCTTTTTACTTTGCATTATAATATTTTAATTTTCATGATAACAGTTTGCTTAAGCTTCTGAGGCTAATGTTGGCATCTTACATTTGCCTCTCATTTATTTCTTCCTTTCAATTTTAATATTCTCTATTTAAATGAAAGTTTCAGAGTCTCTTCTGAAATCCGTTTTTATTTTGTTTCTTTTCGGTCTTTATAATGACCTACGAGTGACTTCATTTATGATGTATTTCTTGATTTTTTCATATGTAATGTTCTTGAAGACGAGTTTGTGCTCATTGTATCAAGTATTCCTGAGATGGTCTTTAAGGTGGGGTATGCTCACATGCACACTTTAGTTTCTTATCGTTTATTTAATTTTCTTCAGTTCCAACATGAACTTTCATGTAAGACATTCTAACCTACCAACCACTCTGGAGAAGAAATATCTATTCCAGAAAGAATTATAGTTTCAGAAACCCCAGGGAGCAGTTCTACTCTCTCCTACATGGTCAGTATGAGTCAGAACAGACACAATGGCCCAGACACAAAAGGAAGATGGACTAGAGGCCTAAATGTAAGTCTCAAAGCTGTAAAGACCATCCATGAGAAAATTGGGACAAATGTAAGGACCCTATTGCCGGGCATAAACACAGTGACAATCATAATAAAGGAAGCACATACAGTGAAATGCAAAACAGATGACTGGGGCCCGTTAAAAAGAAAACAAGTCTGTACAACAGAAGAAGTCATCAAAAGAGTGAAATGAAGACACACTAATTGAGAGAAGGGGAAATAAAAAGAACAAGTGTTAATGATGGTTTGGAAATCTTATACAAAGTTGCTTGTTATTGGAAACATTTATAATCATTGTGGAAAACTGTATGGCACTACCTAAACCAACTGGGAATTGCAATAGTAAACAACCCAGCAATTCCTTTGCTGGGCATATTCCCCAAAGAAGCAAGAGACAGAACACACGGATGTTTGCTCTCCCATAGTCACTGCTGCACAATCCACAATAGCCAGAAGCTGGAAGCAGGACAAATGTCCTTCAGTAGAAGAATGGATAAAGAAACTCTGATACATACATACAATAGAAGGCGGTGCATCCCTAAAAAACAGTAAAGAAACCTTGAAACATCTCATGACGTGAATGAAGCTAGAAACCAATTATGCTGAATAAAGTTAGCCAATAACAAAAGGTCAAATACTGCATGCGCCACCCCTGTGAGGGTAAAGACTAGGATGAAGGGAAGCTTCTGCTCTCAGGTCACCTACTCGTCTAATCGGGTCTCCCAACAACTACGTATTGAGAAGTCTAGTACCAGGAAATGTATATCACCCTTTCATTTGTACATCTTTAAAACACTTCAATAGAGGAAGCTCACCTCAGCTGAGGCTTGTCAAAGTGAGGGGTGATGGAAAAAACAATAAGGTCACCCCAAACAGACAAGCCTATAAGATTGAATTGTGAACCTTACAGAATACTAAAGCCAATATGTGTGTATGTGCATGTGCATGTATGTGTCTAATGACTTTCCCTGAGAGGGGGATGACACTTATGTTGGTGGGGAAAAATGGGGGGGGGTTAATGTTTCAATTGGAAAAATGTGCAACATACACACATAAAAACAGTGGGAGAATACACCCAGCACTCCCTTTCTTTTAGGACGGTCTGAATCTAACGTTTATCAGTCCTTGCTGATCTAGGCCCCAAGAGATTGACATTCGGGAATTTAGAATCTGTCCTGCCAAGAGGCACATCAACTTTCAATGGCCATGGCAACATTATGCGATGTCGAAACCCCAGTAAACAAACTGGGCTTTACTTTAAACTCACATGTAGCCAATTTAAGCAACTGACAGACTCACTTAGACTTCAGGCTGAACCACCCTAGTGTGAGGAGAAGCAGAGGACCACTCTGGCAAGATTGTGAAATTGGTGGTCCCTGGATTTGGGTTCAGATCTCTTGCTCTGAGAGTACCTAATGAATGGTGGCCAGGATAATCAAATGCTTGCTTTGCATTTTATGACATATATTAGCCTAGCAAGCATAAGTCAGCCTTTGTGATTGAGTGTTTTTGAAAGTTTGCCGTACCAGAAAACCTCAATGTTGATGTAAATAGTGTCCTATCACTTAAGCTTTTAACCTGTATAGGACAACAATCAGGTATTGTGGTATCACAAGTCAGCCTATACATATATAATTTTCTCAACAGTGTTTTAAATTCTATACCAGTGGCTAAATTAATGATATTATCCCCCAAATTGCCTTATTCTCCATGGGGATGATTTTCAATTTTCTCTATCATAAAATGAGGATGATGAAAAAAAGTGAGAATATGTCTCTAAAGTGTACCAGAGACATATATAAACCAAAGATTTATGAATGGATTTTTGCTTACACTTAATAGTAGTATCAATCTAAGAACAATCAGTTCTTGATACATGACCTTAGCTTGATGCTTGCCTTCATGCAGAGATCAATGAAAAAAAAAAGTGCTGTAGAAAAGTGTGGTGAAGAAAACACATTGTGTACACCTATAAGAAAGAATAATATCCGGGGTACTAAAGGCTTGTCTTTAAACTACCAGCCATCTCAGTGAGGTGTCAAACAAGTCTACATGGAAGAAACACACCAACCTGTGTCATCCAAGGATTGTACATAATAAAATTCAAATCCGAAGGAGAGAATTTTATCAAAACTTCACTTGTAAAAGCTATGGATGACAGTGGAAGCCCAAAATCCATTTGCAGGTTCTACACATGGGCTAAGCCTCTGGCGAATCCCATCTGACTATAGGGAGGGTATGTGAATAGCCTTGGTATTAGACAAAGAGCATTATGAAGTTGATTATGACAGATGTACCTAGGTTAAAATATAATATCATTTGATCTTCCTTTTACACATTTTCTGTTTTCAATACTTTCTGCTTTCTTTTCTTTTTTTTATTTATTTATTTATTTATTTTTCCTAACCCTAACCCTAACCCTATCTGCTTTCTTTTCAATGGAGGTATTTCTGTCTGGTTTTGTCATTGTTTGTGGTTATTCGGGGGGTGAGGTGATTTCTAGTTTTTGTTTTGAATGATTTTATGTATATAAAATCTAGAATCCATGAATCTACAGACACAATAACTGAATTAATAATTACCTAGGGCTTGGCAGGGAAGGTGGTAAAATGTAGAAGAAGAAAATACTCTGCCATTGATTGTGGTGATGATTGGACAACTGTGTTAATATGAGTAAACTATCAAAGTGTATGATGTGTGAATTATATGCCAAAAATCTATTTAAAAATTTTGAAGACAGCTATCTTCACTAGAGAGTGACTTGAAGAGATACAAGAATGATGACACAGCAGAATCTAGAACAATATAATTGATATCACATGTAGGTAATTTTCGCTGGAGATCATTCAATGATTGTTGCAGCAGCACTTTGACAGGGAGTTACCAGAAATTTAGATCAGATTCAGATGTGGAAAAATGGATATCATTGTTGATGTCAGCTAGACCTTGGCTAAATGTGGAGAATACAAGGAAGGTGTTTACTTGTTTTTATTGACTATGTAAGGGCATTCAATTGTGTGGAACATATTGAACTATGAATAGCCTTGAGAAGAATGGGAATTGCAGAGCACTTTGCTGTGCACATATAGAAGCTGTGCATGGATCAGGAGACAGTTGTACAAACAAAACCATGAAATACTGCCTAGTTTAAAATCAAAAAAGGTGTGTTTGAGGGTTTTATCTTCTCAACTTACTTATTCAATCCGTGTGTTCAGCAAATCATCAGAGAAGTTGGATTAGAAAAGAAGAATGTGGCATCGGGTTTGGAGGAAGGCTAATTAGCAACTTGGCATATACAGATGACACGACTTTGCTTGCTGAAAGTTAAGAGGACTAGAAACCTTGCTTCTAGTACACTTGCTGAAATGGATCAAGTATACTTCTACACTCGCTGATGTAGATAAAGGATTGCAGCCTTTAGTATGTATTGCATCTCAGTGTAAAGAAGAGCAGAATACCGACAACAGGGCCAGAGGGTATAGCATTATGGTAAACAGAAAAACATTCGATGTTTACAAGGATTTCATTATGTTTGTATCCACAGAGATAAAAGAGGCATTGCATTGGCTAAAGCAACTGCACAAAACCTATTTCAAGTGTTCAAAAGCAAAAGTGTTCATTTGAGAACTAATGTGCACCTGACACAGGGCACGGTATTTTGTCCATTGCCTCATATACATGTGAAAGTTGGACATTAAATAAGTAAGAACCAAGCCAAATGAAATAATTCGAATTATGGTGCAGGAGGATAATGCTGAAATACCATGGAGTGCCTGACAAACAGACATAGCTGTCTTAGAAGTGTAGCCAGACTGCTCCTTAGAAGCACTTTCTGTTCCTGTCCTTTGGGCCTGTTATTGGGAGAGACCAGTCCGGGGGAAAGGGCATCATGCTTGGTAAAGCAGAGGGACAGAGAAAATGAGGAAGACCTTCAACAAGTTGAATTGACTCAGTATCTGCTCAATGGGTTCAAACATAAGAAAAATTGAGAGAATGAGGAGGCCTGGGTAGTGTTTCAAATTGCCAGCGCTTATTTCCTATGTAGATCTCACAAATATATCTTGGGTTCTCATTGCCATCCTATTGCCTTTTGCAAACCAGATTCTCAAAATTTAGGCTTTGCTGCTATTCCCTCCTTCAGCTTCATATTACATGATTTATAATCCTGCAATCATTGATGTTGGTGTGCTTCTTCCTTCTGGACTTAGGTAACATATCGCTTAGATAGCTGTTTGTTTGGAAACAATCTTTAAGGTCCCAGACATTGTTTTATCTGATAGCTGAGCACCATATAATTTCTTCACCACACTTTTCTATAACACCCATATTTTCTGTGTTCCCTACCTGAAGGCAAGTATTGAGCAATATCATGTTGTTAAAACTAATTGTTCTTAAATTGGAGTTAAGATTTGGTGTGAGCCCAAAACCCATTTCTGGATCTATGGTTTTGCTTTGTTTATTTGCCTTTGGCTCCCTTTTAAAACCTCCTTGTTGATTTATGGTAGAGTTGTATCCATCATCTCCATGGGACATAAAGATCTTCTGTTAATATTATCTTTGATTGGCCCCTAATACTAATTTTTAAGAAAATCAATTTATTGGGGCTCATACAATTCATCACAATACATAGATCAATTGTGTAAAGCACATCTATACATTTGTTGCCCTCATCATTCCCAAAATCCGCGTGCCTCTTGGGTTCCCGGAATCCGCTAATTTTAATTTTTTTAAAGCACTTTTGAGAGAGGGACAATAGGCCAATGTAGGCTAACTCCATATCGCAGTAGCTGAACTACTCACTTGTACAGAATCAATCCTTTCATGGATGGACACTATTTACACAAACAATGGGAGTTTCTAATCAAGAAAATTAAAAAAATTATTCACTGAGGATGTCTGTCACAGGTTTGCTGGAATAATATGTATCTTTATACAACATATAGGACATTGATGTAGCAAGATTGATTGTTTGCCTACCGATAGTTCAACAATCTGGTACAGCTGTATTCTGCATCCTCAGATAATATGAATTGTCAGTCTAAAGTCCTCAGGTTCAAGGGTATCTGAGGGAGAGTCCAGTTCTCGCATTGGGTTTTCTGCATAGGACCTCACTGATGCAGTTTCTGGGTGCATGCACCCAGAGGAGACAAGATTCAATGCCCCTGCATTCCATAGCACCAGGCCTGGGACCCCAGCAGACTCCTAGATGCTCAGGCCAATATGTAAATTCCAACACCAACAGTGAAAACCTGACTTCTACTATCCACCATCCATGTACTCTAATTGCTTAAATCCAATATACATGTATATCACTATTTAAATAGGTAACATATGCCCATGGGAATCAATTTTGTCTAGCAAAATACAGTGATTATGTATAGCTCTCAGGATACATTATGAAGATTTACATTGTACACACATATGTATATAAATGTGGGTATATACATATGATATATACATGTACATGTACAAGGAGATATTCATTTAGCCTGTTATGTCAGAAAGCAATAATAATAATAAAACACAGACATCAATAATTAGGGATGCAAGCAAAGCAGTGTTTTATCAACACTGCTGTTGAAGCAACAGCATAATCCAAAATGTTTTATGAACAGATATTATTTCAAGGAAGACAAGGTGAAAAACACACTTTATTAAAACTAATCTATGACCTCTTACTAAATAAAAATACTTGCATTAACTTCACGGAACTTAGTGGTATTGTCTTAAATTAGATACAAGCTGTTTGTTTTATCTATGTATCTATGCTATGAATCTGTATTAGGATATATGGGAATCATAACTTTAATAGAGCTAACCTCTAGGTAACAACTTCTAAATGCCATGGAATATGATAAATAATTTTATATATTGGTCCTCTATAAATAACAAAAATCCAAATAAGCAAACAAATATTAATAGACACATGTATTTTCTTCTTGTATTTCTGGAGAAATGAAGTAACACTGGAGTTATCTACCTTTTCCAAGATTACATACGTAGCAAACAAAAGTGGTCAATTTTAGAGTTTTTATTTTTCAACTACATAAAATAAATTTTCTTTCTCCCATATCACTTTTGATTTCCTTAAAATTTTTTGAGGTTCAAATTTTCCAATGTTATTTGGTGAATCTTATAATCATTAATGGTTATAAATATAATTACGTAGTTTTAATGTAAGCATTTACTTTTTGATGTTTCCATCGAAGATGTTTTTATCTATGTAAAAATATCATGCTTGTATTTGTGTGCAGTTGACTCAATTCCAAATCATAATGAACCAATAATATTATGTGGAACTGATCCATACAGTTTCCAAGGCTGTAATTTTTCTTGGAAACAGTTTACCGGGTCATTCTTTTGAACAGCTGCTCATGGGAAGGAACATTTGGTTACCTGGAGTGTTAAGGGCAAAGGATGGAGCTTTCTACTCCCAGGAACTCTCCAAAATCAGTTAGCATCTCAGAACCTTGCAGCGAGGGGCATTCTGCCCTGTTCTATGGTCCTATGGGGTCGTGTCCACTAAGTGGCAGTGCGTTGGTGTGTGCTTGCTTACCCATAGTACCAACAAAGCCTTATTCAAAATGTGATCAGGACTTTCAAAAATAACACACTGCTTACTTTGAGGAACTACAGATTCATTTACAATTTTTAAAACATTATATAAATAAATTATATAATGGGGGGCATGGGGGTGGTAGGGAGGGGACAAAGGAAAGCCAATATCAATAAGTTCAAGACTTAAGAAAATTGTTTAAAACTGATTGTGGTAGTGATTGTATAATACCACTTGATGTGTTTGAACTGTGGAATGTTATGATATCTGTAAGAGCGCCCAATAAAAATGAAAATAAATAAATAAACAAACAAATGTTTGTTGTTTGACTTTGTTTAACAGGAGAAGCATTCTCTTCGTGTATTCCTCCTCATTTTACATTGCTCCTCTGATTTGGCCTGTCCTGATGGGGGCTGTATGCCCGTTCCAGTTCTGTGGAGACACAACCAACACTCTCCCCCCTGCCCCCCACCCCATGGGCCAGTGCCCTGTTCCCTCCGTGCCAC
>NW_022111324.1:39148195-39151721 GCF_000313985.2 Echinops telfairi | reverse complement strand
GAACCCAAGAGGCAAGCGAATTTTGGGAATGATGAGGGCAACAAATGTATAGATGTGCTTTACACAATTGATCTATGTATTGTGATTAATTGTATGAGCCCCAATAAATTGATTAATTAAAAAAAAAATAGGAGAAGCATTGACAAGCAAGGAAGTTGCTTTGAGGACTAAAATGCACCTGATCCAAGCTATGGTATTTTCAAGTGCCTCATATGTATGTGAACATTGGAATATTAAATAAGGAAGATAGAAGAAGAATAAATGCATTTAAATTGCGGTGATGGCGAAGAATATTGTTAATACTATGGGTTGCTAAAAGAGCAAACAAATCTGTCTTGGAAGATGTACAGACAGTACTCTCTTTAGAAGTAAAGATTTCCTCTCATATTCTTTGAACATGTTATCACGGGGACCAGTCCTCATGCTTGGTCTAGAGGAGGGATAGGGAAAAAGAGGAAAATCTCTAACAAAATGAATTGACAAAGTGGCTGCAAAGGTGAGCTCGAATATAAGAACTGCGAAGACGGCACAGAACTGGACACAGTCTCTTTCTGTTGTATGTAGGATCGCTTGGATTTGCAACCCTCTTCACATCACGTAACAAAGGCAATAGAGAACATATTTTATTGAATTACCTGATTTATTTTCCTAGATTTTTATCTTCTCATTGTTATGATATTTTACACTGCATCATACCTTCCTTCAAAATATTTTAATATATGTTTTGGACAATCCATAATTACTACTTTTGCTTAATTTTTCTCTTATTTTTTATATTACATCATTGTATCTTACAGATTTTATAACAATCCAGAAATCAATTATATCAAGTGATATTGTACATATGTTGCCATCTGTGGTAGATATATATCATTTGTCAATTTGAGGATTAAGAGTGTAGGGATGGAGTCTAGCTTGTCAATCAGATCATAGCCAATGAGGCCTCTGTGTCGGCATGACCTTCTCCTGAGAATTCTGGGAAATCTGGTACTCCCTCCTTGGAGGTGGGAGACACTTTTCTCTCTCTGCCACTCCCTGGGAGACACTGCAGTTGACAAGACACAAAGAACTTACCCTAGTGACTTAAGTTGGAGAAGCCACATGGACCTACCCTGATGCAACCAGACCTCTGAAGCCATACAAGCCATGTAGAGACCCCTGCCAGCGCTGAGATGCTTACAATGCCACTTTCTACTCACTGACCTGTGATCTCCTGCATTCAGCGCAATTGCATGTGTTTCGTGAGTCTGAAGAGGACTTGATAGATTGGTATTGGACATACGGGCTAGAATTGGACTTATGGACTTGGACTGGACTGGGTTGGGATGGTTTCTCAATGTTCAATTCCCTTTTATATAAAACTCTCTCTTATATACATATGTATGTTTATGAATTTGTTTCTCTAGTCTACCCAGACTAACACACCATCCCTGTTTTCAAAACATTATCTATTTGAGCCCTTTGATATCAGGTCCTCTTTTATCCCTCCCTCACCCACCTTACCACCCTTGCGAACCCTTAATAAATTGTATATTATTTTCTTTTTCATATCTTACAATGACCGCTGAATCCCTTTACCCACATTTCTGTTATTCATCTCCCTCTAGGGGTGGTATACATCCATTATTGCTATCAGTTCCCCCTTAATCCCCTTACCCTGCCCCTCTCCATACCCTCATGGAACCGCTACTCCCATTACTATTTCTGAGGGGCTTATCTGTCCTGGATTCCATGTGTCGATAACTCTTATCTGTACTAATGTACAAGTGCAGGTCTAACAGAATTTGTGAGGTAGAACTGGGGTCATGATAGTGAGGGGAGGAAGCATTAAAGAATGAGAGGAATATTGTGTGCATCCTGGGTGAATCATCCTTTTCTTGTGTCCCTTCTGTGATAGAATGTCCAATTATCAACAGATAGACATTGGTCCCCATTCTGACCCCTCTCCTTTACTTCAATGTTATTGTTTGGTTGTAGTCTTCTGATACCTGATCCTATCAACACCTCATGATCACACAGGTTTTGTTGCTTCCCTGCTAGCTGGCCGCTTGTTTAATTTCAAGCCTTTAAGATCCCAGGTGCTACATATTTTTAATAGCTGGGCACATCAGCTTTCTTCACCCATTTGCTTATGCACCCATTTTGTCTTTAACAATAATGCTGGAATGTGCCAGGTTATTAGAACACACAGTGTTATTAGAAGAAAATATTCTTGTGTTGAGGGAAGACTTAAATAGAGGCCCAGAGGCCATCTACTACCTTAATACTTTAACATATAAATATATATTCATAAACCAATACCCCTAACTTTATATATTAATATATTTACATATATACATGTCTGTTTATACCCCTCTCTGTAGCATTAGTTTGTTTTAATAAAAAGAAAAATCTAAAACTCATATTTTTATGTTTTTTCCATGCTTTCATTTCTTATTCATGAAAAAATTCACTTAAACTAATGTATGAAGTTATATACATATTTCATGATCATTCCATTCAACAACAACAACTGCAGCAAAAACAAAAACCAAGCACACACTATAGAATGGATGCTGAACCAGGACATTCAAGATTTTATATATAGAGATAGATAGAACACAAATAAATAAACAGCTAATTAGTACACAAAGCAGTACAGAGGGCTCAGTTCAACTCATTTCCATGAAACAGTTAATATACTTGCAGTCCTTCAACTCACAAGGGCTGCTGGGTGCAAGTCAAGGAAGAGGACAGCTGAGTCCTCTGTAGAGTAATACAGGTAGTCTGTCCACAGGCAGCTGACAGCAGGCCAGGCCACCAACAGTTAGCCAGATGACTGGGTCTGACAGTCCCCAGCTCAAGTTATGTAGACACCAGCATTGTGGTAAAGCAGGTTTCAAAGGAACCTCAAACTATAGTGACAAGGACCATGAGTTGGGTATCCCTCAGGTAGTGTAGCTCACAAGTGGTAGCAGAGAACTAGCTAAGGCAGCCACACACTGGTCTGATCATCAGAAAGCAAGAAACAGAAAGACAAGACTCATTGAGCCATTTGTCTCTTTGCCCTTCAATTAAACTGCAACCTTATTACTCCCACTTGTGTTTATTGGCCAGATTGGCACAATAAACCTACCTACTACAGTGACCCTATAGGATAGGACAGAATGGCCCCTGCGAGTTTCTGAGATTAGCAATTTATGAAAGTAGAGTGTCTGGATTTTGTTCAATGGAGGGTACTGATAGTTTCGAACTGCTGACCTTGCAGTTAGCAGCCCAACATGCAACCTGTTGGCTAGTAGGGCTCTTTAAAATATTCTTTCTCTATGAATAGATACTGGATCATATAAAATTTTAAAATCACATTTGAAATCATTGAATGAACCTGAGAAAAATTATATGACTTTTTTGTTTTCTTTATTCCTTTTTTTTTTTTTTAAAGCATTTTATTAGGGGCTCATACAACTCATCGTTATCCATACATACATCAATTGTGTCAAGCACATTTGTACATTCATTGCCCTCATCATTCTCAAAACATTTGCTC
>NW_022111324.1:39116273-39145861 GCF_000313985.2 Echinops telfairi | reverse complement strand
AGAGAAGAAGCACACGAGCCTGCGCGAACCCGACGTGCTGAAGGGAACAGGCAGCAGACACCAAATAACAAAAACCATCACTGTGTGACCACCTTCTTTATTCCTTACATAAATATATTTTATATTAAGAAAATATTTAAACCATTCCAAAAATTTAAAGAAAAGCAAAAAGAAATATAAGTACCCAAAGCACAGCAGCTAAAATTAAAATGACATTTATATTTAGATATTTGATTAAGTATATCCTTATCATGTAAATTAGAAACCATGAATAACACAAATGATTTTGAATACTATAATTCTAAAATTGTATAATGATATACAAAGTAGTAATAATTAAAAATACTATTTTTGCATAATAAAAATTATGTATCTATATATTATTTATCTATATCTAGCATCCTTCATCAAACTATGTGACTATTATATATACTTTATATATATTTACACTCAACCGATGCTATCTAATTTAATATTAAAACTCCACTGCCATCAAGTCAATTCCAACTCACAGCAACCCAGCAGGATTTCCATGGCTTTGTAAATCTTTATGGGAGCAGACAGCCTCATTTGCTCCTACTGAGCAGCTGGTGAGTGTGAACTGATGACCTTGTGTTTAGCAGGTATATTTTGTGGATTTTTTTTCTTTTACGAGGAGTCCTACTTATGATCAGAAGCATGCCAGCTCCAGCAGCAAGTATTTTCCTTTAAAGTATATTTCACAGTGAACACTGACAATGAAGAAAAGTTATATTCATGATTGCTGCAAGTTCTCTGCAGCTTTCTTAATCTTGACAATTTTAGGAGATATCCCCAGCCTACACTAGAGTAGGTTTAAGTGTCTACAGGTGTTACATTATAAGTACCTCATGATATTTACAAATGATGGATAATAACTCTAATGAGTGGGGAAAAAATCTCACATTTTCAACCACATAGAAACTATCTCTTATCTTTTACTAATGTATTATTAACGTAATCTGTGGAGGGGCATTAGTTGCTAAGGAAACCATCTTTCATGAAGTTGTATATAAAATAGAAACTTTTTGGAAAACACATATTAAATGCACACTGTATGTTTTGTGTTTACTTTGAGTTCATTGTAGGTAATGCTGTCTTTGGGGGATCTTTCCTTAATAGAAGTTCCAAAAATTGTAGCTTGTGCATAAAAATGCATAAAGAAATTCAAAGTTTTAATACTGTAGTGGTAGAATTAAACTTGAATGTAGCAAATGTCTTGGAATACTAAGAATTTAACTGTGCCAGAGAAAACTTTAGCAAATGACTGGCAGAATAATTTTTTTTATATATTTTGAACTATAAACTCTTTTGAAATGAATAGTCTTAATTATACATAGATTATTTATGTCATCATCTTTATTTCTACATCAAGGTTTCTCTTAAATGAAAATATCCAAAACCAAACCCACTGGCATCAAATATATTCCAACCCATAGTGACCCTACTTAGGGCTTTAAGAGTAAGATTTTACAGGAGCAGGAAAGTTCTTCTTTCTCTGAAGAAGCAGGGGGAGAGGTGGAGGGAGAGGCTTGTTGAACTGCTGACATTTCAGTTAGAAGCCCCACATCTAAACCACAGCATTATTGGGCATCCTTAAATGAAGATAGATTAGTATTCAATGGAGAAAGTATGAGTTCTAGGAGTCCCTGTGAGGGCTAAACTGGTAAGGAGCCTTAGAAAGCAGGTCTACTTTTTTGTTTAAGGCTATTATTTTCATGAAAAGGCTATTATTTTCCAGAAAAACAATAGACTCTGTAGAACACAACTGTGCTTTTTCACAAATATGGTTTCCAAGAGTAGGAGTTAAGAGCAACTGAGTTTAGTTTATTCTTAGCTTTAATTTTCATTAATACAATCCTATTCTGTATGGTACACTATTGTAATTTTCAATTAGATCAATTTCAAAATGCTGGTGGATCACACATATTACTTTAAAGGTACTAAAGATTTTCATAAAGGTATTATATTTGTCTTTATTTTTATGCTTTGAATTACACATTTTAAATATATTGACTTAAATAAAAAAACTAAAACTAAAATACACATTGTTCTTTGAGTTCCCTAATAGAACACTAATAATAATTATAATATTGATAAAAATAGTAGCAGCAGTAGTAATAATGCTAGTAACATAGACCATCAATTATGAAGTAGGCTTTGTACTATGCATTTCACATATATTATACATGTACTCACACATTCTATGTTTGTCTTATTTTACAGAGAACGCAGGTGAAATATAGAGAATGTATGTACTTTAACAAGGCTATATATCTAAAGTGGAAGTGAAATTATAAACTAAACTAGTAAGACTATAAACTAGGAAACTACGTATTTTAAAATAAACTACATTTTCTATTATAGCATTCCAGATAATTATTTTTGCATTAAAATGTGTGTTTTTAAAATTTTATGCAAAAAATTATTATCTTTCGATTATGTTTTCACAAACTTTTAAAAACCCTTTCATAACTATGCAGGTATAAACCATAAATTCTGTTTGGTAAAATAATGGAAACATAATCCTATTGTGCATCATTCTATTGACTTCTTAGAATGTACCATTTTAAATGAGAAAAGGGATTAATATGGCATGGATTATATATTTAAGAGCTTAAACATAAGTGTTAATGACATAATGATATCATATGATGTTGGAAACTAAGCAAGTTCTTAAAGTTGGTATTAATTATAATAATTGGAAAAACCTATTTCAGATCGTAATGGGCTAGAGAAGGAACAACCTAATTTTTACTTCAGAATATGTCTCATATATGATTTCGAGTAGTGTTTTTATGTATTCCATTTAGTTGAAGTAGGTAAATAACTGCTTATCAAAGATGTACACATCCTTATACTCAACTATACTAAGATAATCTTATGTTGCATGAAAAAACTTAAAAGTCGTAAGTGAAGGATTGCAAAGATGTGTTGATTGTCCAGGTCACTTTATGTGAGCACAACATAATGACAAGGGTCCATGTGAGAGGGAAGCAGATTGTCTGAGTCGGAAAGGAAAGCTCACTGAATCAGCTAATGATGGGGCCAAAACCCAAGAAAGCTGGGTATTCTCTAGAATCTACAAAATACAAGGAAATTAATTCTCCCATGGAATTTACAGTGGAAACAACTCTGCAAGCAACTTGATTTTAGCCCACTTAGAACCACTGCTCTTCAGATGTGTATTCTGTTAAACCATGGTAGCTGTTTATACTTTGATTATACCTCTCCCCTCCTCATATTTTTAAATAACTTATCAAGTTAGAAAAAAATAGTTTAGACAAGCCAGTCAGGGTGCAATGTAACAACGATGAAACATACAACTTTCCTCTAGTTCCTAAATGCTTCCTCTCCACCCACTATCATGATCTGAGTTCTACCTTACAAATCTGGCTAGACCAGAGGATGTACACTGGCTCAGATAGGAACTGGCAACATAGGGAATCCAGGGCGGATGATCCGTTCAAGACCAGTGGTGTGAGTGGCGATACTGGGAGGGTAGAGGGAGAGTGGGTTGGAAAGGGGGAGCCGATTACAAGGATCTACATGTGACCTCCTCCCTGGGGGACGCATGACAGAAAAGTGGGTGAAGGGAGACGGCGGACAGGGCAAGATATGACAAAATAATAATTTATAAATTATCATGAGGAAGGGGTAGCCGGAGGGAGGGGAAAAAATGAGGATCTGATGCCAGGGGCTTAAGTGAAGAACAAATGTTTTGAGAATGATGTGGGCAATGAATGTACACATGTGCTTTACAAAATTGATGTACATATGGATTGTGATAAGAGTTGTATGAGCCCCTAATAAAATAATTATTAAAAAAAAGAATAACAATAGCGAAGGCCTAGAATGAGTTTGGGCCAAGTTG
Source organism: Echinops telfairi (assembly GCF_000313985.2). Lineage (NCBI taxonomy): Eukaryota > Metazoa > Chordata > Mammalia > Afrosoricida > Tenrecidae > Echinops > Echinops telfairi. Next base: position 39,141,969 of record NW_022111324.1, on the reverse strand, counting down.
TACCCACAATGGGGAATGTTAGTGAAATCTAATGAAGCCCCTTAATAATTGGGCATGCTTCTGTGCCCAACAGCAATCTCATTCAACTCTTTTGCTTGACCAAAAAAAAAAAGATGTTCTCTAAATTCAATTTGAATAAACTCAAGGTGTATTTTGGCTTTCTTTAAAAAAAAAAAAAGTTTTTCTGGGGTTAAAAAAAAGATAGGATGGTATAGAGAATTCTTGTACACCGCCCGCCCCACAACTAATCTCCCCCCAAATTACCACCTAAAATCAGTATGACTCACATATTACAAAAAAAATTCCACTTTGTTAGATAATTACTAACTAGAGTCTACCATACATGCAAATTTTGTTAGGTTTTCTCCTCATTTTCTTTTCTGTACCATGATTCCATCTAAAATGACACATTATATTTTTTTCCCTCCTTTGCTTAGCGTCCCCTTCACTGTGACAGTTAGTTTGATGACCTTGACAGTTTTGAGATGTATTGGTTGAGTATTTTCAGAATGGCCTTTAATTTCGAATGGCCTGATGTTTTTCTCATAATTAGATAGGGGTTATGTGTTTTAGGGAGGAAGACCAGAGGGAAAAACTGTCATTTTTATCACTTTGTATCAGAGGAATGTACTATCAACATGATTTATCACAGTGGATGCTAGCCTTAATTACCTGACAGAAAGGGTGTCTGCCAAGTTTTTCCACTGATAGGCTGCTCCTGTGTCCTTTTTTGTACTGTACGCTGGGAAAACGATATTACCCTGTCTTAAGTCTTTGAGGCCTTTGTTGGAAATTAGTGGTTAGCATATGTGTGGGTCTTTCTAGGCTTTTATATTAATGTTTATCTTTTTTATGTTAATCCCAGATATCATATTTACTGAAATTTTGTAGTCAGTCTTTTTAAATTATTGTATTGACATATACATTGTGTATGATAAAATTCAATCACTTAAATATATTAAAAATAGGTGTGCAATCATCACTATAATCAGTTTTTGATATTTTCTTCTTTATGGCGTGAATTGTTATTAGCTCCCATTCCCCTCAGCTCCCCTGTCATAACTTTAAGGATCTATTAATCCAGTTATTGTATCTGTATATTCAATTGTCCAGGGTTTTATATAAAAAAAAATCATACCCAAAAAACCTATCAGGAGCAATGAAATAAAACAAAGATAAACTTCAATCCAAAAGAAAGCAGAAATTAATAAACACTAGAATAAGTTAAAATAGGTAAAAAGGGAAATAAATGATAAGTTGTTTAATTTAAGCTAACTATATCTGCAGTAATTTACTTTTATATTCACTCTATCTGAAGAAAAAAAAGTATTCATGTGTCTGGTCATTTATCTGAGGGCCTTTAGTGTAAACGTAGTTCACATGTAGACTCTACAAATAGATTTTGAGTTTTCACTGTGAAACATAACCTTCTGTAACCAGTTACTCAGATTTAAGCTCTAGTATAATTTCCTCTTCAGATTTTGGATTTTATCATCTACAATCCTAAGAAAACACATAAGATATGGTAAAATAATTTATAAATTACCAAGGGGGGCGTGAAATGAGGAGCTGATTCAAAGAGCCCAAGCAGAAAGCAAGTGTTTTGAGAATTTTTAAGCAGCCATTGTTAAGCAGTATGCTATTCAGCTAACATATTTAATCTTGTTCTTTCTATTGTTGATTTTTATTTAATAGTGTTGTAATCTGAGAAAATGGGTTGTAGATCTTCAATGGTTTTTAATTTGTTATGACTTTCCCTAACATGTGGTCTATTTTAGAGAATGAACAATGTGGGTAGGAGAATAATGTGTGTTTGTGGTTGAGTATTCCATACCTGTTTAGGTTTAGGAGGTCATGTTGGTTGATTATGTTGCATAATTCCTCTGTGTTCTTTTATCCCCCAACAATTTACATATCATACAACTGAGTATTTCAGTCATTCAATCACATCAAGGGGAATAGTGTAATCAATACCACATCTCTCTTAGAACTTCCCCAGCCATCATGATCAGTTCTAAGACTCCCTCCCACCTCCTGCCATCATCATCCACTCCCAAAATCCCATTTCCCTCCCTGTTGCCCATCCCCCACCCATGCATATCCTATAACACCTGGTATCAGTTATTATCATTATACATTCACTCCTCTTGTGCTTTACTGTTGAGAAACCTAACAGAAAACCATGAAAAACAAAACTCACTAAGCTGATAAAGAAAAGACCATATTACTATAAAGACAAAAATAGACACAATGTGGAAGAGGGAGAAGACCCCCATCAACATTAAAAAAAACCTGGGAAGAAATTTCTATCATGGGACAACTGTACTTGCACCCAGAACAATTTTAGATCGTGTCTTTAAGGAGGTTACCTGCCAAGTACCATATTTGATTCAGCGTTATCAGTATTACAATGGTCTCTGCCTGATAGCTTTAGCTGTTCAGGATTCTTGAGCTTGGATAGAGTGTACCTGCTAGAAGCTAGGTTCCATAATTCCATACATTGGGTGCCATAATTCTAGCCTTCTAGCCTTGATACTTTTCTCTTCACCATAGTCAAATTTTGAAATTGCCATCTTTGGATCACAAAAGCTGTTGTGCTTCTTCTGTGTGGACTCAGTGGACTCCTTATTTAGAGGGCAGCTTGTTTGAATACAAGCCTTTAAGACCCCAGACATTATTCTGATTGGTAGCTTTACACCATCTACTTTCTTCTCCACACTTCCTTGTAGCACCCTTATCTTCAGTCATCATTTCATGAAGGTGAGCATTGAGCAGGGCCATGATGTAAGAATGGATTGTTCTTTAGTTGGAGCTAGGATTCAGGGCCAGCTCCAAACCCATTCCTGGATCTATTTCCCTCTTTTTGTTAATTTGCTGTAACTTGAAAACCAATATATATGTCATATCATTCCATAGTTCAATTATGTCCAACATAATTATATAATTTCTTCCATTATCATACCTGTTTTTGAAAACATACTTTTCCTTCCTGGACTTCTTGACATTATCTCCCTCTTATCTTCCCCACCCTTCTATATCCTCCTTCCACCAAACCCTTATTATATTTTCTTTACCTGTAGACTCAACATCCCTGGGACACCATCTAATTTCTTTACCATACTTCGGTGAAGAAATGCCTTTATCTTCAGAGCTCATTTCATAAAGGTGAATATCGAGCAGGGCATGCTGTAGAACTAATTGTTCTTAAGTTGGAGCTAGGGTTTAGCGTGATTCCAGAACTCACTCTTGGATCGATGCTTTATTAGTATTGTAATTTGCTATGACTTGGGAATTAATACATATCTTGTATCATGCCATAGTTCAATCATGTCAAACATAATTGTACAATTGCTTCCATAATCAGTACCCCAAAATATATTTCTTTTCTGCATTTCTTGATGTCACCTCCTTCCTATCTCCCCCCTACTGCTATATCACCCTCCCTCCAAACCCTTGCTATGTTCTTTCGCCATAGTCTCAACATCCCTGGGTTTCATTTACTGAGAAACAGATAACACACCTTCAAGAGGGTGACCCCCAATGGCAATGCACCTCTGAGATGAACCCTAATATACACAAGCATAAGCAAAATAAAACAGAATGTTGGTCACAGGATTGCCGGAATAATAGGTCTCTTAATACAGCACACAGGGTGGTGATGTAGAAAGCGCCTGTTTGTCCACCAACTAACCGTGCATTGCTCTTGCGACTGCTGTCTTCTGCTTCTTAAGACACACTTTGTTTTCCGGCTTAAGTCCTCAGGTTACAAGTGTGTCTCAGGTAGTGTCCAGTTCACGCAGTGGGGTTCCTGTAGGGGGTCTCATAGATGCAATTTCTGGACCATGTCATTCCCCCCAAAATGCAGAATTCAGTGTCCTAGTGCTCTAGGGCACCTGGCCTGGGTTCCCCTGGGTGGCTCAAATGCCCTAGATGTTGTTTGCCCACCCACTGCATGCCACTAAAGGCTATCACCACCTAATGTTCCTAAAAGCATTCTGAGTCTCTCCTCCCCCTCCCTGGAGGTCGCCCCTCCCTAATCTCCCCTCAGCTCAACAGACATGCACCTGTGTCCCACCCAAACTTGACCATTCAGTCTCTCTACTTCTGAGCTGCCCATTCCAATAAGAATCTTTCCTCTGACTTCACCTCAAATCCATGTAATTACAACTCAGCTGACAGCATCCCCCACCCCCTTGCACATCCATTTTATCCCAGCTGTCATGAGGTGTCGTCCGGCCAAGTCACCTACACTATACTTACCTGGAACAGATGGTGTGTGGTTCATTGGCACTGTTATGGTTCTTTCCCAGGCTGTGTGGTCCCCAGACAGAAGACTGGATGCCCTACACATTTCAGCTTATCCCCTCTGCTAGTTATTCCTACTGGAATAGACTTATTCAGTATTTGTCCTTTTGTGCTTGATGAACTTCACTCTGCATAATGTGTTCCAGATCTCTCCAGGCATTGAGGTGTTTCATAATTTCATACCTGTTTTTTTTGTTTTAATTTGTTTTACAGTACTACCTCTTTTCTTGTGGTTTATTCTTTTATTATAATTCTTTTTTATATCATTTTATTGGGGCCTTGTACAACTCTTATCACAATCCATACGTACATCCATTGTGTCAAGCACATTTTTACATTTGTTGCCATCATCATTCTCGAAACATTTGCTTTCTACTTGAGCCCTGAGTATCGGCTCCTCATTTTCCCCTCCCTTCCCACTCCCTCTTCTCTCATGAACCCTTGAAAATTTATAAAATATTATTATTTTGTCATATCTTACTCTGTGCGACATCTACATTCACCCACTTTTCTGTTGTCCATCCCCCAAGGAGGAGGTTATATGTAGATCCTTCCCTCTACCGTCCCAGTATTTGCCACTCTCACCACTGGTCCTGAAGGGATCATTTCTCCTGGATTCCCTGTGTTTTCAGTTCCTATCTGTACCAGTGTACATCCTCTGGTCTAGCCAGATTTATTTGTAAGGTAGAATTCGGATCATGATAGTGGGGTGGGGGGTGGGGGGGAAGCATTTAAGAACCAGAAGAAAGTTGTATGTTTCATAATTGCTACACTGTACCCTGACTGGCTCTTCTCCTCCCTGCGACCCTTCTGTAAGGGGATGTCCAGTTGTCTCTGATGGGTCTTGGGTCCCCAATCTGCACTCCCGCTCATTCACAGCTATATGATTTTTTGTTCTTTGATGACTGATACCTGATCCCTTCGACACCTCGTGGTCACACAGGCTGGTGTGCTTCTTCAATGTGGGATTTGTTGCTTCTGAGTTAGATGGCTGCTTGTTTATCTTCAAGCTTTTAAGACCCTAGAACGCTGTATCCTTTGATAGCTGGGCACTATCAGCTTTCTTTATCACATTTGCTTACGTACCCGCTTTGTCTTTAGCAATCATGCCGGGAAGGTGAGCATCATGGAATGCCAGTTTAATATAATAAAGTGTTTTTGAATTGAGGGGATATTTGGGTGGAGGCCCAATGCCTAATGACTGGGAGCATTTTCTCATGTGTTTGTTAACCATTCGAGTGTCATTCTTTGTGAATTGTCTGTTCAGGTCTTTTGCCCACCTTCTCAGAGGGCTCTTAGTTTTTCTGTTTGTTTGGTTTTTGTTTTGTTTTGTAATATAGTGTAGATTTTAGTAATTACCCCTTTGTGTGCTATGTCATTAGTAAATATCTTTTCCCAACCTGAGGACTCTTTCTACTTTTTTAATAGTCTTTTGATGAGCACGTGTTTTATTTTTTAATAGGTCTCATTCATCTATTTTATCTTCCATGGAGTGTGTTTTGTTTGTTAATTCTGATGGCTTGTGTATTCTGCATTAGAGATCCTAGCTTTGTTTAAATTTTCTCATTGATAATCCTAATAGCTTGGGGCTTTACATTTAGGTCTTAGATCTACATCGAGTTTGTTTAAGTGCATGGCGTGAGATCTGAGTTTGTGTCATTCTTTTGCACGTGGCTGTCCTGCTCTTTCAACACCATTATTGAAGGGAGCACCTGCTGCCTATTTAATGTGTTGGGGGCCTTTGTCAAAGATCTGTATGTGGACATTTGTCTGTATGTGAATGCTTTCACTTTGGATTTTCTGTCCTCATCCTTCCATAGGTGTACATGTCATTATACCAGTGGCAGGCTGTTTTGATAACTCTGGCTGTATAACAGGTTTCCATTTCTTTGAATAATGATGCTGAGATTTAGATCGGGATTGCACTGAACCTGTACAGTGCTTTAGGTAATATTGACATTTTCACAATATTGAGTCTTCCAATCCATAAACTTTGAATGTTCCTCCATCTGTATATATCTCTTCTGGTTTCTTGTAGTAATGTTCTGTAGCTTTCTTCATACAAATTTTTAATTTTGGGGGGCTAGGTTTATTCCTAAGTATTTCAGTTCCTGGGTGGATATTGTGAATGCTATTGTTTCCTGGATGTCTTTTTCAGTATTCCCATCTCGGTAATATGTAGGAAACCATTTGATTTCTGCTTGTTAATCTTGTATCCTGTTACACTAACAAACTCCTCTATTGTTTCTAGTAATCCTTCTGTGGACATGTTGGATTCTTAATTTATAATGTCATATCCTCTGCCAATAGCAAGCGTTTCATCCCTTCTTTATCCAATTGTACTCTCACGATTCCTTGCTGTTGTCTTATAGTACTGCCAGGATTATGACATCCAGCACAGTGTTGAATAAAAGTGGGGTAAACGGACATATTGTCAGGTTTCCTCTTTTGTTTTCCAGTTCATTTTATTATGGTTTCCAGCTCTTATTTTTCTGGTTTATTTTCTTTGGTGTTAGAGGAATTATGCTCTTGCCTTGGTTCTAATTGTGAGAGGCACTGTGTTAAGGAGGTGACCGTGGTACTCTCCTCTTTTATCATGTGTGTCTTCATTGCAATGAAGTGACCTCTGTTAACCACTTTTGCTGTATCCCATAGGTCTTGATATGTTGTATTATCATCCTTGTTAGTTTCTAGGAATTTCCTAATATTTTCTCTTATTTGGACTATTACTCATGCCTTTTTAAGAAGTGAATCATTGAGTCTGCAAGTTATCTTTATTTGCCCATTTTCTTGTTCAGCTCTTATGTTCCTTTAGTGTTGTTCTGTCTTTGAGAGTGGTGTATTCAAATCATCTCCTATAATTGTTGATCTAATGATTCTTCTTTCATCTCACTGAGGACTTGGTTGGTGAATTTTGAGGGTCTTTCATTGGGCATAGATACGGTTAGTATGGTTATGTGTTCTTGGGCTATCAATCCCTTTAGCATTATGTAATGGCCATTCTGCTTTCTTGATATCTTGTGAACCTTGAGATCTATTTTGTCAGAGATTACTATTACCACCTCTGCTTATTTTTATTGACATGGGTTTGATACATTTTTCACCAACCTCTGACTCTTAATCTGTTTTTGTCTGTGAATTTGAATTCTGCCTCTTGAAGGCAATGATCTCAGGATGCTGTCTATTTCAGTCTGATACTCTTTGTCTTTTTGTATGCATTTAGCCCGTTAATATTCACTGTTATTAAATCTAATTGTAGATGAGACACTGTCATCTCTTACTATTTGTGTTTGATATTTTCCTTTCTTTCCCATTTTTAAGGTGGAATATGTGTGAGAGTTTATTCTTTTCTTCATTTCTCCATTCTATCTGTGATGCTTTGGATGTTATTTTCCCATGTTTTGGTTTCTGAGTATTTTTACACCTTGTGATGATCTCATGTTTGTGTGCAGTTGTTGGTTTTCTTCCCTGTACAGAAGTGGGTAGTATTTTTTGTAATGCAGGTTTTGTTTTTATAAATTCTCTAAATATTTCCATATTTAAGAAAACTTATATTCCTCCTTCAAATTTGATGAGAAACTTTGCTGGGTAAAGAATTTTTAGGCTGCAATTGTTTTTAAACATTCAGAATTTGTTGTTCCAATTTCTTCTTTCCTTCATGGTCTTTGTAGAGAGGTATGAGCTTATTCTTATCTGTTTATCTTTATATGTGACTGTTTTTTTCTTTCTAATGGTGTATTAGTCTGGGTACATTAGAGAAACAAATCCACAGAAACTAATGTATAAGAGAGAGTTTTATATAAAGGTTAAGTGCACATCAAGAACACATCCCAACCAAGTGCTGCCCAAGCCCACAAATCCAACATTAATCCATTAACCCATATGTCCAACATCAATCCACAAAGTCCTCCTCCATCTCACAAAACACACACCATGGCGCCGACTTCAGGAGGAAAGCCGAATCAGTGAATGTGCAAGCATCTCAGCACTGGCAGTGGTCGCCACATGGCTTCTCTAGCACCCAGGGGTGCATCTGGGTTGGTCCATGTGGCTTCTCCTTGGGGATGTCTTGCAGGAAATGAGCCTTGCAAGCTGAAGCAGGGAACCAGCTAAGATAGCTGCACCCCAAGAACTAAAAAGGTGAGGCTCACTGAAATCATTTATCTCTCAGCCCTTCAGTTAACACCACATCTGTTTATTGGCCAGGTTTGCACAATAAATTTTAACTATCTCAAATGGCTCTCATGATTTTCTCCTTTTCTTTGAAGTTGGATAATTTAACTACTATATGTATTGATGTGTTTGGTGTTTTGGAGGGGTGGGGTGGGGTGGGGATAGTTAATCTAAGTGGTGTTCTCTCTGCTTCCTGGATGGTTATCATCTCCCCCTTTGTGATATTATGGGAATTTTCTTCCATGAATTCCCTTACTATTTTAACTGTAGGCTTATTTGTTTCATCCTGCCCATTTCTATATGCTAAGCATTAAGGTTGCAGATGGACATATGGCCTTGACTTAAGTACTCCCTCAACACAAGAACACTTTGTTCTAACAATCTGGCATCCTGTGATGCTCACCTTCCCAATACAATCGCTGAAGACAAAATGCATGCATAAGCAAATGTGCTGAAGAACGTTTGTGGTGCCCTGTCATTAAAAAATATAGCATCTGGAGTCTTAAAGGCTTGAAGATAAACAAGCGGCCAACTAGCTCAGAAGCAACAAAGCCCACATGGAAGAAGCACACCAGCCTGTGTGATTAAGAGGTGTCGATGGGATCAGGTTTCAGGCATCTAAGACCCAGAACAAACCCATACCCAAGGTGAATGGGGGGAGGGTGACATGGAGTGGAGACCCAATGCCCATCTGTAGGTAATTGGACATCCCTTCACAGAGGGGTCACAGGGAAGAGATGAGCCAGTCAGAGTGTGTAGTATTAAGTTTGGGGGGACCAGCCCCCCACCACTACCGAGGGGTTCAGTAAGCACAATTGTATGTTTGAGATATATAAATATATATTAAAGTTATCAAGAGCATGAGCGAGAGAAGAGATTACAATAATGCAGCCAGACACATTACATGGTAGCATTGCTCACCTCAGCCCCGCTTGGTGGTCCATGTGGAGAGAGGGATAAGGGAAGGAGGGCAAGGGAACAAGGGAGCGAGGATGGGTGAGGAGAGGGGGAAGAGAGGCAAGCAAGAGAGATCTCTATTGCTAACCCAGGCCAATATACCTTTTGGGGGCGTGCAAGCCCACTAATTACAGGTAAAGATACATATCACAGGAAGGGGTTGCACTATAGGTAGTACAGCAATGAGAGGGGGTGGTCTAGGGACATACATGCAATAGGAAGAGGAGGGATTGGGGGTATACATGTGACAAGATGGGCAGATCCTAGAACTAGGATGGGCAGCTTAACTTTGGATGTCACAGAGCCATTTTGACTTGTTCCTGGCTCAACTGATAGAGACCATTATCAGTAGGGTGTGAACTCCTACAGGAGCCCATCCATTGTCCTTGAACAGCAGGGAGCCGGCCCACCAATCTGGCACCCTCAGGGAGGATGCCTGGGCATATGACCTCCCCCCACAAAGGTGCAGTATAGCACTGATGAAACACAACTTTCCTCTATTTCTTTGGTGCTCCGCACCCCCCACAATCACCACTACCATGACCTAAATTCTCCTTACAAATCGGATTAGACCAGAACATGCACACTGCCACAGACAACAACCCACAACACAGGGAATCCAGGATAGATAAACCCCTCAGTGGCAACAAAGAGTAGAGATACCAGGAGGAATCGGGGAGGGGGGGAGAAAGGGGGAATTGACCACATAGATCCAACTAGAACCCCCTCCCAGGGGGGAAAATAGCAAAAAACTGGGTGAAGGGTGTTGGAGGAAAATGTAAGATATGGAAATAATAATCTATAACTTATCAAGGGTTTGTGAGGGAGGCTGGGTTGTAGGAGAGAGGGAAGAAATAGGGAGCTGTTATCACGGGCTCAAGTGGGAAGAGAATGCGTTGAAAATGATGATGGTGGCATATGTGCAAATGTGCTTGACACACCGAATGAATGTATGGATTGTGATAAGAGATGTAAGAGGCTCCAATAACAGTATTTAATAAAAATAATAATAATTCAAATATTGTTATGCTTCATCCCACATCATCCTCAGGATTTCTTCAGATTCGTTTGCATTTTTGTTTGATCACTTCTCTCGTTTGCTGAGTTCTGCTTGGTTATTTTTGAGTTCACTGATTTGATTTCCCATTTCTTCCATTCTATTGCTAAGCACTTCCAAGTTGTTTCTTGATTCTGCTACCTCATCCCTTAACTCTTGATTTGAGAATTCTTATAGCTCTCTTTTTTCATCTGTTTTCACGATCGCTTCCCTAAATTCTTATACAACTGTCAACAACATTCCCTTGAATTCTCTATCTAGTCATTCGAAGGCTGTTTCTTCTGCGTAAACTGATACGTTTGAGTCTTCTTCAGGATTGAGTTTTGTGAATTTAGGGTTTTGTGGAGCTGTTGGTGTTGGCTGTTGTCTGGGTTGCATTGTGGATGAACTGACGTGCTGCTCCGGCTTCTGTGATTTGTAGTGAGGAGGGGCTGGCTCTATAGGTTAGGGGAGGATCAGCTAAGTGAAGGAAAAGGTATTGTGCGTAGATGATGAGGATATGTTAGTTGGGCAAATAGGAAATAGGATATGGGTACTTGGAAGTATGTTTTAGTTAGTACAATTAACCTTAGGAAGCCTTCTTATTAATGTATTAATTGTTAATGAGTTGCAAAGATGGTATTGGAAGATAAGTTTTTACTTGGTAAGTTAGAGGAGAATGGGTATTGTTGAGGTGTAGAAAGCAGGGTATACAGGGTGTGGTCATTGGGGTACATGAGGGGTATAATAAATCTACCAGAGTTCCTTATCAACCCTATAAATTATGAAAGGGAGAGTGCCGCCCTTCTATTATTTGTGATTATAACAGAAGACAATATTTATAGTAGATTGCTGCACAACTTAGAATTCTCCACTCCTTACCTATGGTCCCAGGGTGGATATTATAGGCTATTGTACTTAGTGTCCAGAGAGGAGAGGCTTCTGATCAGAAAGTGGGACTAAGATCAGTGGGACTCCTTCTTCATTGGCTACCTCATCGGGGGTGAGGAAGGTCACTGAGGAACCTGGATGTGCTGAGATCCAATTCGTCTGGCAAGAAAAAAGGGAAAGGAGTTCTGTGTCTTCTTTCTCAGAAGGTAATAATAATAAGTCTAACTGGAGCCAGTTGTACTGCCGGTTCTAGAAGTGTCTCTGCCTTACTGGGGATGATTCTCTCCCTAGAATGTTGGGGTTATCTTTCTGGATGGCCCAGTTGTGCCCTTGTTGTTAGGTGAGTATGCAGGCTTCAGCAAAGGGATTGTCTCAATTAGGGTTCAGATCTGCTGGCTGCAGTGGCCTCCAACATCTGGGTCTCTCGAAGTCCATGAGGAAGTCCATGGAGAGGGGAAAAATATCCTGGGCCTCCTCCCAGCACAGGGGTGCAGGAGCATGGGCAGTTGGCCTAGGGGAGCGGGAGGGAACAATTCATGGGGTTTAGTTGTGCTGGTCTGTGACACTTGTGTGGTGGGGGAGGTGGGGGTAGGGGATATGGCAGGGAAGCATGATATGCGGGGCTCTACAGAGCCGGAAAGAGCCAGTGGAACTGGGCTGTGTGTCACTGGTGCTGGGAAACAACCAGGATCACGCTACATATTTCTCAGGTGCGGAGGAAACTGGAGGATACATATCATGGGGAGCACAGCTGTGCTGTTTGTGGGGAAACTGCCAAAAGTTCCCCAGGGTACTAGGAGTTGAGACCTTGGTCTGGCTTCCCTGAATTGGCCCCTCCCTCGCAGATCAGTGACCACTCACAGGGAACTGCAGACAGGTGTCCCTGCATTAATGCCATTTATCAGAAGTCCTAAAGCTTGCTTCTCTGTTTGTTTGTTTTTGTTAATGGAGTTATTTTACCTGCTATTCTATTCTGGAGAGTGGAGTATTGATCATTTCTACTATTATCATTATTTCTGTTTACTTTTCATCTTAATTCTGTGAACATTTGAGTAACATATTTCAAGGGTCTCTCATTAAGAGTGTGTACGTTTATATCCTCTTGTTCTATTTTCCTTTAATTATTATGAAGTGTTAATTTTTGTCTTACAAGATATTTTTGTCTTGAAACCTATTTATCAGAGATTAATATTACCACCCTAGTTTTTTTTCAGGTCCTTCCTTCTAGCTAGATTTTTCCCTTTTCCTACTTCTGTCTCTGATGAGGTGATCTCTCCATGCTTATCCGGTGACGGCCATTACCCTGGAAGCCCTCATATATTCAGCCGTGCAGTCAAATATGTTATGGGTCTTTCTGCATCCATTGCATATTTATGTAATTGCTAATTAGGTTGTAAATTTCTAAAAGAATTACAAATGAGATTCTATTGAACCTATAGATTAATTTTGGAAAAGGTATTTCTCAAATGCTAAAACTCAATCCATAAATAATAATGTATTGTTCCACTTGTTAAATTGTTTTTTTATTTCTTTCAGCAATATTTTATTATTATCAGACTACATATCTTGGGTTATTTTTGTTCTGATTTACGTAGGTATTTTGTGATTTCTTTCTATTGCCAATAATAGTGTTTTTTTTCAATTATTAGTTACTATTATATTTAAATAAAATTTAATTTATATATATATTGAACTGTATCCTATATCATTGCTAAACTTTCTTACTAGTTATATTAACTTTGTTTTAAGTACTTATTGTTATTTATTTAATCATTATTAACACTTTGAGTGGTTTCTTAATCTTACAAATTTCACTGGCAGTAATATCTAGTGCTGAGTAATATAAGGGACAGTAGACATTTTGATCTTAGGAGAAAATTGTCAATACTTCACAGTTAAGTATGAAGTTATGCTTTATTTTTTCAGAAATCCCTCATTGACTTGAGGAATCATCTTTCAACATTACTTTTCTGACATATTTTTACCATTGGTACATATTGAATTTTGTGAAAATTTTTACTGTATCTACAGAGATCATTTATTTATTCTCATTATTCTATTGTTAATGTGATCATTTACATTGATGAGTTTCTAAATGTTAAGACAACCTTACTGTATTGTCTTAAAAATAATTGAATTTTCAAAGTAGACACCTATGGAACAATAATAGACTTTCTTCAAAACCATACACTAGGAGCTATTCAAAATATTACAGCAATACAGAAACATGAAATAAATTATTTCTTCCTCAAGAGATTAAAAACCATGAGATGCAACTTTTGATTGTGCCTTTCTTCTGCACTGAGACTCTGGGAACATGAATACCTAATCATGTGTGCTAAACTTGCTGTAAGATGAAGCTGTTTTTGTTTGGGTCTCTTTAGTATGGCATGTATACTGTATCTGCTTAACCAGCTTTCCTTCTCCAGCTGCCATGCCCCATAAGTTTTTAAATTCCAGGTTTTCTTATGAAAAGAAAGCTAGACAAACAAGGCCCTTTCCCCAAAAACTACATTTATTTCCAAATAAGTACTCTCTACTACCTTTCCATCAACAAACTATATTATTATAATTTATACGCATGTCAGGTCTAAGATAGTCATTCACTGTGAGTCTTCAATTCAGGAAGAATGAATCAACCCACCTTTTATCTTTCCCTCTAGTTCACACTCTGATCCTGATTAATATTTTCCTGTCAAACGTTTCTATGTATTTTTTCATAAATAGTAATAAAAATGTTATGCAAATATTTCTTGGAAATCTTTATACAGAAGCCTGCAAATACTCCAAAGATTGACAGAATATGAACTATCAAACGAACAGCGAGAATTACTTATTATAAAAATTATGTCAATAATGGGGATAACCCTTCATAGATCTTTTGATATTCTTATTCAGCTTAAATACTCCTTCTCTCAGTCACTCAGCAATATGTGGATAAATTTGTGTTTTAGTAAAAAACATGTAATAAATAAATATGTGTGTGTGTGTGTGTGTGTGTGTATATGCTTTTGTGAAGCTTTTTTTTTCTGGTCAATTTCCATTTACATATATACCATTTATTAAAGACTTGCAAGAGTCTTGCTAAATATTTTCTCACTATAATTAGAATGAGAAGATAGTTTTTATTTAACTCTAAATATAATAGAGTAATATCAAGAAATGACACACCACGCTTAACCCTTTCATGACTGGATTACTTTCTGCTTTGAAATTTTGTGAAGGTATGCTAAAATTAATTTTAAGTGTTTTCTTGTGGCAATTGAATTTTTGTATAAATATGTATAGCACATAGGTCGCATGTGAATTCCAATGTAGGATTGCTGGTGTAAGGCCCAATTTTCATTGTCATGTAATTATAAAGGTACTTGGCATGTGGTAGAATGAACTACAGCTAGGCTATAGTTGCCCAAGAAATATGAGAAGATTAAAATCTTGGTGGAAGATATATGTTCCATGAGTCAGAAGATGCTTAACTAAAAATTAAAAATATTTTTATTTTCATGCACTCACCCTAAATATATATTTTTTCAAAAATCAAAATCCAAAGGAAGAAATGGTGTCAGGAATGGTATTATATTGTGAACACTCAGTTTACAGAGATCCATGGATGACAGCAGATGTCCCAAATCCATTTGAAGGTTTCACAGCATGGATTGTGCCCCCAAGCATCCCTTTTACTATAGCCAAGGGATGTAAATAGTTTTATCAGACAAAGAACATTATAAACTCAATTCTGGCAGATGTAGATAGGTTAAAATGCAATACCTTATTATTTGATTTCCTTATTGATCCAGTCTAAAGCTGTTTCACTTTTAAGTATTTTCTGCCTTTCTTTTTTCAATTGAGGTCTTTAAAGACCACTCTAGTAATTGTTGTGGGATTTTGTTGTTTGTTTGCTTGCTTTCTATCTGTGTTTTATATGATCTGCTGTATATGAAATCCAGGAAAGAGGGATCTAAAGATATAATAAGTGGATTGATAATTGACTAGGGGCATGACGGCGGAGAATGAGGGAATGGGGAACTAAAAACACTAAGAAGGGATGTTCTGAAATTGACTGTGGTGATGATTGCACAAATTCTCTTAATATGATTAAATGATTAAATTGTATGATATATGAACAAAATGCCAATAAAACTGTTTTGTTTGGTTTTTTAATATCATGACATAGTTCAGGTGTGCATTAGTTCTCAATATAACATCTCTGCTTTCAACACTTTAAGAGGTATTCTGCAACAGGTGTACCTAATGCAATGTGTCTTTTGATGTCGTGGCTGCCGCTTCTTTGAGCATTGATTGTGGGCCCAAAAGAGATGAAATTCTTGATAACTTCATTCTTTTGTCCATTTATTATCATATTACCTATTGCTCCAGTTGTGAGGCTTTTCGTCTTCTTTATTTTGATTTGTAATCCATACTGAAAGCTGCAATTCCTCCTCACTTTCCATAAGCAGGATTGTGTCATCTGAATACCACAGTCTAATGCTAGTCCATAAGTCCCTGCTCAGATTCACAGAGCCACACACTAGTGATGTAGAATGGTGAACCATGAAGTGGAAAAATCACATGCTGGTGGATGTAGAATCAAGTTAATACAAAGTTGATGAAAACCGGGCAGGGAATTGACAGCTCTCAGGGTCAAGAGCCACAAATTTGAGGAATACAGTTTCAGCAGGCAGGAAGACAAAGTGGCAGAAATAAGACAATTCTACTCTTATCCCAAAAGGTGTATGACACCAAGCAGTTGTCATCAGGCTGCAGCCTAATTGACAGGTTGAATTCCATCCATAGCCAGGAGTGTCTAACTACCACCAAATCACCAAACTGTTGGTCTTACAAAAGTCTATTATGTGATCTCAGCTTTCTTTCTATTACCAAGACCATGTGTGTCAACCACATACTGTTCCTTCCTCTGTGTTTCCAATTTTCACATACCAATGCCCAGTAATTATCAATGCATCTTGATTGCATTTTTGATCAATATCAGACTGAAGACATTGAAAGAATTCTTCAATTACCTCATCCCTAGCTTTAGTGGCTGGTGCATAAATTTTAATTAAAATTGCATTGATTGGATTTCCTTGTATGTGGATGGACCTCAGTCTATCACTGACAGCTTTGTATTTTAAAATAGGTCTAAAATGTTCTTTTTCACAATGGATATACCATCATTCCTCTTGATAGTGCCATCTATCTTGCATAGTAAACCATATGATTTTATGATTCAGAATGCCCAATATCAGTCCATTTCAGCTCAATAACATCAAGAATATTTATTTTTATGCATTATGTTCATTTTTTATTACTTCCAGTTTTTCTAGATTCATGCTTTATACTTTATATATCAAATTATTAATTGATGTTTGTAGTTGCTTCTTCTCATTCTGTATTGTGTTCCAGCAGCAAATGAAGGTCCCAAAGGCTTTACCCACAGAGGCTTTAGTCCATAAGCATCTTTATGATCCAGTTGATTTGAGGAGGCAGCTCTTCCTCAGTCGTATTTTGACGCTTTTCAATCAGAGGAGCTCATTTTCTGGAATTATGTCTGACAATGTTGTACTTCTGTCTATTAGATTTCAGTAACTGACAATAGTTCAATGCTCTCCATATGTTTTTTAGTGGCTAATTAAGTTGAAGTGGACCACCTAGTCCTTCTTTATAGTCTGTTCTTAGTCTAGAAACTCAGCTGAAATCTAGTCACTTTCAGTGAGCCTGCTAGTATTTTAAATACCAGTGACATAGCTTCCAGCACCACAGAAACACACAAGTCATCACAGTATAGAAAACTGACAGACAAGTGATGGGAAAGTCATTATACACACACACAAACACACATGAAAAATAAAAAACACAGTAAATAACTTGAAAATCTTCTTTTAGCAGATCCAACAGCCTGTTTGTATCAGACTCCCAAGTGCTCTGAAAATATTGTTGAAATAAAATGTGTTTAGCTATCATTGCCACTTTCTTAAAATCATAGACACATTAAAATAAGGTGCACTGGACATACTATACTCACTGCTGTCAAGTCAGACTCATAAAGTGCCTATAGGTCAGAGTAGAACTGCCCTAAAGCTGTAAATCTTAACAGATCAGACTGCCATATTTTTCCCGTGGAGGCGTGGGGGGTTTCAAATTATGCCCCCACAGTTAGCAGCTAAGCACCTATGGACTGTGTAACTATGGTTCCTTGAAGTACATACTAAAATTGGCATATTAAGCTCGAATACACTAGGGAGAAAATACCAAAGCAAGTCCCATTTATCCCCCGCAAAATTTTCAACTCTTCATTGTTTATATGCATCTTCTCCAGATAATTATTTAACCTACTTAAATATATGCTTTATTCCCCTGTCTTATGAAATCCAATATCTAGGTTCTCTTTGTCATTTTTTTACTGTATTTTCTTTTGATTGTGTCATATTTTTCTGTTTATTTTCATGTTCCATACTTGGAGAAATACATTATGTGTAAGGGAACATTGGAACTAAAAATACAACTCTTTTGTTGTTTGTACCTTTCTCTGTTTGGCAGGAATGCTGAGCGGATGGGATTCGGATTCCACATGAAACGGAATTAAGCTGGGTGTTTGCCACAGCTTTAATTAGAGTAAGTCCATTTCTCCTTTGTCTAACATCCAACTTTCCAGGACGACAACATCAAGGGCCTTATCTCTGACATTTTAGTTTGAGCTCAAAGAGGTTTGGGAAACTGCTTTTAAAAACCGTTTTCAGTTTGGATTTCAACTCTAGCAAAACCAAAAATCCACAGTCCCCATCAGCACTGTTCTAACTTGGTACTTTTCAGCCCCTGATTCACAGTAGCTTTCTAAGAATTACTATTATTAGTATTAGTGTGGGCGGGTTTCAATCAATTACTCAACAAGATGAATTACTGTTTACTTTCTTTCTTCTAGAATTACCCCCATCCCTCCACACTGCTTCTTTGTGGGAAACAGAAAGATTTCTCCCAATGTCTCCCCCAAATAAGTCAGCCTTAGGACACTGCTTGTAAATAATGGTAAATGTTACTTCCCTTGAGGCAATCAGCTTCCAGACTGCGGTCTGGCCCCACCTTGGGGTGGGCCTGCTCCCTGATGCTGGGGACAATGGACTACTTCTCCCTGAGGCTTGGGACCATTACCTTGGTTCCTGCAGGTGGAGTTTACACCCTACTGATAATGGTTCTTATGAAGATCCAGAGAACAGATCAAACCAGCTCTGTGACATCGAAGTTAAGCTGCCATCCTGAATCTAGGATCCGTCCTTCTTGTCACGTGGATACCTCCAATCCCTCCTCTTCCTATTGTGTGTCCATCCCCTTCCATTACTGTATTAACTATAGCACAATCCTTTCCTGTGACATATGTCTTTACCTGTAATTAGTGGGCTTGCACTCCCCCATCCCCAAAGGTCTATAGCCCTGGGTTAGCAATAGAGATCTCCCTCTAGGCTTCTCCCTTGACCTCTCCTCAGCTCCCCCTCTCCTCTCCCATCCTCACTCCCCTGTGCCCTTTCCCCTTGGTCTCCTTCCCTTCCCCCTCTCTCCACGTGGACCACCAAGTGGGGCTGAGGTGAGCACTGCTACCATGAATTTTGTCTGATTCCATTATTTCAATCTCTCTCTTCTATCTCTCATGCTCTCTATGACTTTACTATAATCTTTATTTATTATCGCTGTACAATTGTGCCTACCAGACCTGTAATGATGTTAGGGGCAAGTACCCTGACATCTTTAAAATATTTATTGATTTTTATTCATCAGTGCCAAGTTTTTCCGTCTATGGCAGGGCATCTGTTTTGCCTGCCCTTATCCAAAAAGGAAGGCACTTACTCCTGGAATAGAACCTGGCATGGGTTTCTGGTTACCAATAAAGAACATTGGAATCTAGACCATCCATCCCTTCCCATACCAAAACTCAAAAACACACTGCCATCGGGCATATATGGATTCAAAGTGAACATATAGGAGAGTGTAGAACTGCCCTGTGGCTTTCCAGGACTATAATTCTTACGGGAGTAGATGATTACATCTTCCTCCCATAGAGTGGCTGGTGGTTTGGAACTGTAGACCTTATGATTAGCTACTCAAAGTGTAACTACTAAGCCACCAGGACTCCTTTTGCTTCCCCATAGCAGCATGTTAAAAAAAATGTATTCATGTATTTATTGTTACAATGGAGTGCAAGTTTTTAATAGTCTTTTCATTATCACTGGAAATAGAAGTTTTATTTACTAAGCTTAATACTTTAGTTTAGCCTAAAATTTTTTTTAAGAATTGTAATAATAGTAGTATGTTTCACATGAGGGCAAGAACTCGTATTTATTAAAGCTTTTGTCATCAGTTCACTTCCCTCTTAAACTTCAGAGTTCTTCCTTATCACACTGAGATATGTTGCTTCAGATGATTGGAAACAGGAAAAGGAAAAGGGTTTTGTGATTTGAAAAGGAAAAAATATGCAGTGGTCAGTATTGCATCAAGCATGAATGTATTCCATAGAGCTAGAGAAAGCTTAAATCATTTAGAAAGAAAGAAAAACTCATTTCAAGATGCAGCGCAGAGCTGGGCTGAACATTCTGCATAAGACAGCATCTGAAGACAGCTTCCTGAGCAAGCAATCAAAAAATCAATGATTTTCTAGAGATTCTAAAAGAAACATAAGATGAAGGGACTCATACAACTTTATCCTCTGGTTGAAGACACACTCAGTATGGAAAATTAACATGAAAAGGCATCTTCCATGAATAAAACCTCTCAAACTAATGATAGATATAGGTGAGAAACTATTAAGTATGCATCCATACCCTTGAAATCACAGCACTTTGATGAATAAAACAAACGATCCAGAAAAATAGCAAACATGAACAAAGAAATAATCCCCCCCAGATCCAAAAAAGCTGTGAATAATGGCTCGTAGAATAAATCTATAAGTAGTCACAGCATGACAAGTTAACATAAAAGACCATGAATGAAACCCCTTAAGTGGAATTGTCTTCATTAAAAAAAAAAGAGACCAAATAGTCGTTGCCTTGGAGTATCAATAGTAAGGCCAACAAGAAATATACATATTTTAAGAATGTGTGTTTTAATGAAAATACAGATTTCAATATTTGGGATTTATGGAGAAGCAAATGAAGTAAATGAAGATTCAAGGTGGTGGATTAAAGTGTAGAGTGGAAACAATGTATCTGAAAGAAAGCTTTACATACATGTTAGCTTAATATTGTTCCCCAAAGGCAAATAGACAGATTCTTTATCATCCTGATCCCAGTGTATGTAATGAGGACTCCATCTGATTAGACTGGAGTGTGCCACTGCCGATCAAGAACACTATCGATCTGCATTACCTGCCGTCCTCATTCACCAAAAGCATTGGATTCAAAGCCTACACCTGCATAAGTGGTATAATCTTAGGTGTCATTACTCTTTTATTATGCGAAAACCATTGAGATACATAAATACATCTCAGGTTATAAGCACACTGTCAACACTGAGTGGAAATTACCCCAGTGGGGAATACCTTATTTAATTGATAGTTGTCTCAACCAGCAATCACATAGAACCAGCTGGGACGTCAATATCAACAGCATATTTTTATTATTATCTAAAAATAATATTTTCATTTGTAAAGAAAAAGATATTTTATAAGAAATAACCAAATTAAAATAGAGGCTAGTAAAATATTTTTTAATCGTTTTATTAGGGGCTCATATGACTCTTATCACAATCCGTACATACATTAATTGTGTAAAGCACATTTGTACATTCATTGCCCTCATCATTCTCAAAACATTTGCTCTCCACTTAAGCCACCGGCATTAGGTCCTCATTTTTCCCCTCCCTCCCTACTCCCCACTCTCTCATGAGCCCTTGATAACTTATAAATTGTTTATTTTGTCATATCCTGCCCTGTCCGACATCTCCCTTCACCCACTTTTCTATTGTCCATCCCACAGGGAGGAGGTCACATATAGATCCTTGTAATCGGTTCCCTCTTTCCAACCCAATCTCCCTCTATATCGCCACTCACACCACTGGTCCTGAAGGGATCATCCGCCCTGGATTCCCTGTGTTTCCAGTTCCTATCTGTACCAGTGTACATCCTCTGGTCTAGCCAGACTTGCAAGGTAGAGTTCGGATTATGATAGTTGGGCAGGTAGGAAGCATTTAGGAACTAGAGGAAAGTTATATTTTTCATCATTGCTACATTACACCCTGTCTGCCTCGTCTCCTCCCCAACACCCCTCTGCAAGGGGATCTCCGGTGGCCTACAAATGGGCTTTGGGTCTCCACTCTGCACTCCCCACCTCATTCACTATGGTAAGATTTTTGGTTCTGATGATGCCTGATACCTGATCCCTTCGACACCTCGTGATCACAGAGGCTGGTGTGCTTCTTCCATGTGGGCTTTGTTGCTTCTGAACTAGATGGCCACTTGTTTACCTTCAAGAGGCTAGTAAAATATATAAAGAAATGCAAACATTTCATTTTTAACCTAAGGAGGCCCTCTCTAGTAACTCTGAACCACATTGGTTTTATCAATATTTGGCTTATACTGCCAATTTTTATTTCAAAGAGGCTCATAGTTTTCTGTATTGACTTTATATTAGGTTGTTCAATGTCCTTTAAACAGGAACATAAAATGTCTTATAGGTACAAAGATGACTTATGTAAACTTTCCATCTTTCAAAGTTTGAACATAACAATTTTTTGTCTGTTAATTAGAAGATAAATAGAACATATTGAAGATGGAAATAGAGTTGCCAGGAACTTTGATTACTTTTAAGTTTATTATCCAAAATATTTTACATCATTTTAAAACAAAGTTAAATTTTTAAGTTTGGCATTATCCAGGTACTTTTATTTTCCAATTAATTAAACTGATGACTGCCACTTACTGAGTATCACAAGTGTACGCTGTTTTGTGCTCTATAAGAATATATTCATTCACATTACAACACATGTGTCTTCCTACATAAGACAACAAATGAGTTGAGAAAACAGTCAGTGCACTGATGGAGAAGTTGACATTCGCTAAAGATTAATAAATTGCCAGAGAGAAATATTTAATAAGTAGCTTTGCCAAATGTGTCTGGTTCCAAAGCACACATTTTGTATAGAAAATGCAGCAATTCCTAATTAATTCATAATGGCTTGGAAGCTTTAACAATAGTAATCTCATATCACGGCATTTCTTTGAACATCCATTTCTTCAATCCTGACATATTCTTTGTTGCACAGATGCACAGTTAGGAGTCTTGACACATAAACAGCCAAGTCTTTCATTAGGTACACAGTCTAGAAGACATCTGTTGAAAGTTCTGGGAATCCTCTGAAAATGTTCACCAAGCAAATGTTTAAAAAGAGGACATTGCCTGGATTTCTTTAGTGTTGTCCTTGGGGATGTTTTAATTATTCAACACTTGCTTCAGAACTGTTAGGAATTCGAAACAGTTGAATCCTTCATTTATTTTCTCTCATCCAATGTTGACATTCCCCCTCCCCCCCCAAAAATAAAAGAACACACATCAGGTCGGTGATTTGGCTAGAATTAGACAAACACAGGTGTTAAAATTTCAGTTTCTTCATTTTTTTCTACTCACTTGTGTTTCATAAAGGCATCAAGTTTCTGTAAAAGACACATTTTCCCTATTCATTGCAGCTAAAGAAATTGCCAGGCAAAATGCGTTACCCGTATATGAGCCGTTGCAGACTGCCCCATATGTATATTGCAAGCAGGTGTTTCATTTGCAGTTTGCCAGAAACAAACTGTTTTTCAGGTGCATGGAGAATATCATCTTTGCACACACACAAAACTGTAATAACTGTTCCTAGTAGAGTCTTGCTCAATAGTAGAACAATATTGGATTGTTTAGTAAAGGGACGACTCGAATACACAATGTTGAAACAAGCTAAGTGAAGTACCGCACCTCCTTTCAAGGCAGCGTCGGTTAGTGCCTCACCTCAGAATGAGTGAAGGTACAGTGCCAGCAGAGGAGGAGATGTGTAGTAAATTGTTAAAACACCTTTCATGTAAAATACAGTGCTTTACCTTATCATTGGGAGTTAAGAGCTCTTAACATCTACTCGGAAAAATGACAAACTATGGTTAGTTTCTAAGTATGATCTGAGGTTCGGGTCTTGTTTTAATTTTTCTGCAGGTGGATTTCCCATTTTATATGCACCATTGAATGGATGTTGACTCTTGTTAAAAATTGTAGTCCAGAGAAGGCTAGTTTAACTATGAATTCTCAGTTATATTCTACTGGTCTATGTGTTTATCAGGTTTTATAAATGACTGTGATTGTATGATATGTTTTGATATCTGGAAGTGGTACTGGTTACAGGCTTGGTTCTTTTCCTTCAATATTGCTTTGGTTATTTGAGATTTACTTCTTTTCATCTTAAATTGGTCACTACTTTTTCTATATCAGTAAAGAATATTCTTTGAATTGAATTTTATCTGTAGAACAGTTTAGGTATATATATATATATTTAATTTCACTATATTAAGATTTGCAATCCACGAGCATAGGATATCTCTCCGTTTTTGTAGGTCTCTTTTATTCTCTTATGATAGGTGTATAACTTTCAATATATGACTGTGATAGAAGGCCCTTGAGGAGATGGATTGACATAATGTGTGCAACATGGGCTCAAAGACAACATCAATTATGAGCAGGGCATAAGGTGGGGTCGAGGGTGGGGTGGGAAGGGGCTTTGATCAGTTGTACATGTGTACCCTCTGAGTTGAACCATCGCAACATCACCTAACAAGTCTCTGATGGCCCTGGTTAGGTTAATGCCGAGGAATTTTATTGATTTGGATGCTATTGTAAATGATATTTTTCTTGATTTATGTAGAGTAGTATTTGTTAGCATAGATCATAGGTTTACAAAATTTTTTGACCTACTTCCCCCTTTTCAGAAAAAAAAAATTACTCACTTTGTGTATGCCCACCTCCCTCCAACGCCAACCCCAACAATGAAAACATTTTGTGTTATGGTCCATAATTTAGGATAAATTATGTGTGTGTATTTTGTATAGCACAAAGTTACTAAATCATGTTTGTTCTAGTATTTGTGTGTGTGGAGTCCTTAAGGCCTTCTCTCTATAAGATCATGATATCAAGGACCTAATGTCGGGGGTTTAAATGGAGAGAAAATGTTTTGAGAAACGATGTGCAAATGCGCTTTACACAATTGATGTGTGTATGGATTGGGATAACAGTTGTATGAGCCCCTAATAAAATGTTAAAAAAAACAAAAAACAAAAAAAAAAGATCATGATATCTACAAATAGAGATTGATTTACTTCTTCATGTGGATATCTTTATTTCTATTTCTTGACTTACTACTCTGGCTACGAATCCCAGCATAATGTTGAATTAAGAGTGTGAATAACGGGCATACTTACCTCATTCTCCTTCTGAAAGGGAAGGTTCACAGCGTTTCTTCATTGAGTGAAATGTTGGCTGTTGGTTTTGCACATATAACCTTAATTATATTTAGAAAGTTCCCTACAACTCCTGTTTTACTAAAAGTGTCTGTCAGGAAATATTGTTGAATTTATCACACATCTGTTCTTCAATGTATGTGATTGCATGATTCGTTTCTTTTGCCTGTGAATGTGATAGATTACATTGATTCATTTTCTATTGTTGAACTATGCATATAGCCCCTACTGTGAATGCCATTTGGTCATGGTGTATGACAATTTTGTTATGTGTTCATTAAAAAGTATATATTTTATATAGTATTTCCTGTTTTCTTCTAGTTTGTTTCCTGTGTGACTATTTTCTTTAACCATACTGAGCAACATTAAAATGATTGTTTCACATTCATTTGACCTCCATATAAAATACTTCTACTTCTGTTTTTATTGTTTCTTTTAGTTCTGTGAATTTGTGTTTTTAGTTTTAGTTTTTAGTTGAACATAGGCCATTGCTTTTTGTTCTTGACTTTGTGTTTGTTTTCGTTTTTTTAGTGTAGGGCAATGCTTAAATTTTGTATTGTATTCTATGAGAAAAAAAAAAGTTCTGATATGATCAGGTAAGTAGCCAATTACCTGGAGGCCAATGCAGCTTTAGGCTGCATCCAGAAGCTATTGTGACCTTCCTTTATTTTACCTCTATGTTTTTATTTTAGCTCTATGTTTTAGCTCAGTATGTACTTGTGGATGGACCATATTCATAGATTTTTTTTAAAATTCAGAGTTCCTATATTAGTATAGATCCTATTGGTTATATAAGATCTATAAATCACACATATTTTCAGTAACCATCACCTATTACATAGAATTTCAAGGTATGCATTTATAGTAACATTATA
>NW_022111324.1:39037014-39116173 GCF_000313985.2 Echinops telfairi | reverse complement strand
ATAGCTACTTTAAATAGGGCTTCTGAAACTGCAAACTTTTACAGAAGGTGCAAGTGGGTTTAAACCTGCAGGTTTGCAGCTAGTTAGAAGGTCAGTGCTTACTTGACACTGTCACCCAGGCTCCTTTTACTGAGATATTATATATATATGAGGTGATGAGAATATATCTTATTTCTAGTATGCAGTAATGCTAGTAAATATTTGTTACTCTTATTGTAATAATAATGCTTTTTATTTGTAATTTGTATGCATAAACACTGTGCAAAATTGATAAATCCTAAACATTCAAACATTCTTAATTCATACTGTATGACCCTTTGCAAATATTTCTGTATCATTTAGTACTGGTGTAATTGTTTTAAAAATGAGATCAAAAGAAATATATTTTTAATGTTTCCAATAATATTAGTGATTATTTCAATACACCTAAAATAATATTTGTGTTAGTCCACAGATGTATCATTTGTCTTACCCTTCATTTCCTTCTATGGATTTGGGTTTCCATCTTGAGTGATCTTCTTGCAGCCTGTACATTCTCCTTTAGGTCACTTGTGAATTTTGTCTCTAGCTTTTTTGTGCTAGAAGTTAATTACCCTGGCTATTGTATTAAATATGTTTCAAGCTAAAACATTTTGTACATCCACTTTTCTTATCACTTTTTTGTCTCTTTTTATTCTCATGTTATGACTTTTGGTAGCGCTCTATGTAATTCTTAGAATATTTTTTAATTCTCTTTTTAAAATTTTCTTACCATAGATTAGTATTGAGAAAATTGTATTCAGTATTGCTAATTATGTTTCCCATTGATTCAGTGCATTATTTATTTCTGAAATATTACTATTAATATTCTGTATTTCTACATTCTGATTTTGTGCAGTTTATAATTTCTTCTTTATTTTGTTAGTTTATTCTTAGTATTTTCCTATAATATTGCCTGTGTTTCCCTTGATTTTGTCGGTAGTTTCATATTTCTTTATCTCAATCAGTTGATGATACCTAAATATCTAAATATTCTTTTGAATTCTTTATCCAGTAGCACCATCATTCTTCTTCAAAGAGTTTTCTGGCTCCGTATTTTTACCAAATGTTTGATCTACTCTATTTTTTCATGTAAACTGAAATTTGCTGTCATATCTGTGACATTGTAGTATTGCCTGTATTTGACTAATGGTTGTGTGTTGGTGTGGTTTTAAATACTAACTTCCTATCTGCTGTTATTGTGATTCTAAGTAGGAATATATATGAAGATTTCTGTTTAATAGAACAGATGAGGGTGCAGTAGGCTGGGGTTGGCCAATGCCTACCATTCACTAGGTTGTATAGAAATGAATGATGGTCCTTTCTTGGTGGGTACAGGTCCCAGAGGTGTGATAGTGGCTTGGCAGTGTTCACATAGTTGATTTTTCTCATCTGGTAAGACAGAGAGAGGGGAAAGAGAGGGTAGAGGGATCTAAAATTAAAAAAAATAACAAAAATTAACTATTTTTAAAAGTTAAAATAGCAAGAACAGGAAATGACACAATATTAAAATAATAATTAAGAAGCAAATAATAAAAATGAAAAACAAAGGAAGAGAAAAAGAGATGAGAAAATTATATATATTTTCCTAACTGCAAAAAGATCTAAGAAGGGAAAAGAAAGAATAGAAGGAAAGAGAAAGAAAGAGCGCAGGAGAGACTGGGCAAAAGGAAAAATGAAGCAGAACAAAAAATGAAGAGAAAAAAAGAAAGAAAATCAAAGAAATAAAAAAATGGGAGGTGAGGAAAACAAAAGAGAAAAGGAGAAAACAGTGAGAAAGGTACAGAAAGGAGAAAATGAGGGATCTTGATAGGGCGCCATGATGGTGTTTCTGCCTGCTGAGGTCATGGGGTCTAGACTTATGGTACAGAACAGTGTTCCTATAAACCTAGAAGATGATTGATATTATGGTAACTTGTCCTTTAGAGTTCGTGTGGACTCAAAACACAAGTGAGATCACGATGTATGCCCCTAAAGGGATTTGTGCACCTTCAGAGATGATTGGGAGCCAGGCCTGCGACATGCACTTCCCATTCTGTTGTTTAATGCAGCGGTACATGCACTTCAAACCAGATATAAAATTGCGCACATCTGATCCTAAGCAGAGCAAAGATGTGCGGGGCTCTGTGTCACTGATCTCCAGTGAGTGAACACAGGGGCTCACCATGTTTCTGGTCACAAGTGGGTGAGGAGGCAAAAAGAAGATTTTCTTTCAAATGTGTAGATTATTGTACCAGTTGAATGATGCTTGCAAAAGTTCAAATTGGCCACGATTTATCTAGCCAGCTAATTATTCGCCCTTCTCTCCCTAGTGATACGGAGAGCTCTATCGCTCTGGGCTGATTTCCAATTTTGCAGTGTCTAAAACCAACAGACTCCATCGGAGAAAGAGTCCACTTCCCACTTCCTTGCTTAGAGGTTTATAGCAGGAGTACCCAATAGTCGATCGCAAACGTAGTATGGGTAGATCGCATGGCATTAAAAAAATAGACGTAAGTCTATCATCAATCCCGTCACTTAATTGATATATAGCACAGCCAATCAGATGCAATCTTAGGAGTCAAACACATGTGAAAACAACTGCTAAGTGCAACAAAACTGACACGCTAAATTTTAGACCTTGGTTTTTTCTCATAAACCTTAGAAATGGTATTAAGATGAGTGGGGGAGCTGGACCAAGTCAGAAGGCAAAAACATATCACTTTCATACCGAATAGCAGATTTTGACACCACAAGGCAACATTCAGCTGACAACCCGAGCGCATGAACAGTTCTGGAACTCACAGAAAGAGAGTGCCCAAACATGAGAACTGTGCTACCTCCTTGACTGCGTTATTCGGCTCTACCGATTTATGTGAGTCAGCCTTTCCCCACATAAAGATCATTAAGTCTAAGTACCATTCCACCATGACTGAGAATCATTTGGAAGTGTGCTTGAGGCTGGGGGTCAGCAACTACTGTCCGGACTATGCATCCCTGGCTCATTCCATTCAGTGCAAGTCACCAGAGTAAACTCAGGTCATGACAAAAAATGTACATAGTTCATTGTGTTGTGTTGTGCAATATGGACTCATGTGGTTATGCAAGTACATAAACATACATTGTACATATAAAGAATTCTCAATACATTTATGAATAAATGTAATAAATAAAAATATAGGTTTTGCATTTTTGTAGTTGGTAGATCATTTTGATTGAACATTTTGTAAATGGCTCGCATGCTGGAAAAGTGTGAGTCCCCTTGCTCTACAGCCCTGGAAACTCACAGGAGCAGTTCTACTCTGTCATCTATAGGGCCACGATGAGTTGGAATCCACTCAATGATAGTGGGGGTTTGGTGGGTCTGTCTCTTAACTTTAGCTTTTTCTTTTTCAGTGTCTCCCCCTAATCAGTAGGCAATCCACTTCTCTACCCTGTCCTCTATAGCTCTGGTCTCCAGGATTATCATGGATATCCATTTCATTTGTTTGAGAGTGTCTATTGTTGAGTAGAAGCCTGGAGGCAAGTCAGAGAAATTTAGACATGGTCAAGAGAGCTTAGGTTCAGTCCTGACCAGACCATAAGAGGCAGCCTGAAACAGCCATCTACAGCAGTAACTCTAACCCAACCTATGAACTCTACCAAGAGGAATTCCCTACAGCATAGCTGAGTGCCAGAGAATCCCTCTCTCGCCAACCATATACCTATCAAGATTTAGAGGATTCACTTTAGCTTAGGGTTCAGGAGCACCTGCAGCACTCACAAGGCTACCAGGAATACCCACCTGCTCTCAAGGCAGAAAAAAAAATCTTCTGGCCGATGAGCTGCAGCCCATCAGTGAGGAATTAAGCCAGATCATATTTCAGATGGACGGCCTACTGGACAGTCTGCAACATAGGAACCAAGAGCTGTGTTAGCCTACAGGGATGAAGAACAGAAATGAAAAGAGAGTTGGAATCCCTGAGTCTCTAGAGGAGCCCAGAAGCAGAGAGAGAACAGAGATCCAGAGGCCAGAGGTTCAGAGTAGAGGCTAATAGCTCTGAGATTGTTCTCAGCGGTGAAAAATCGCATATTGGAACTGGAAGGAAGCTGGTAAAAAGGTTGGAACACTTCCAGGATATAAGGGCCAGACCTTTCCAAGGTGGATCCCTTCTCTGCCTGTGTTATGATTGGTTTTTGAGGACTTTTCAATGGCACTCTTTCTGTACCTCGGGTATTAGAAGTGGAAGTACAGTTTGGCAAAAACACAAATAGTGGTGAATTTAAGCTCTGGTCAACTTTCGACATAATCCTGTGACTGCTTTTGGAGGGGAGACAGCCTGGGAGTCCAGCCCAAAGCCACCATCTCCTCAAGAAGCCAAGAGATGATGGACATCACCAAGAGCCTCCTCTGAATGCAAATATGTTTGTAGCTCCTCTTCTCCCTTCCTGCTGCTACAACTGCCCTGTTGGGTGTATGACTTCATGCCACAGCTCGCCCTTCCCCAGTCACAGTGGAGCACAGGAAATGGAATTGTATTCTTCCAGTCTGAAGTAGCTGTAATGTCCTTGGGAGTCCGTATCCTCACTTAATAGCCATCCTGCAAAATCCATGTATTTTCATGTACTCTGTATTACTCTGGCATGATGCCATATCTTTCGGATCTGATTTAGAAAATATACTGTGTCAAATAGAAAAAAGTAGTTACATTTATGTTTTTCTAGTAATAAAAAAGATCCAGGCCCTGCTGCCAGTTTGTAGTTCCCATGGAAAATGACCCCCTCCCACTCAGGTGATGGAAAAGCTTTCTTCACACTTGTATTTCAACCTTCACTTGTATCAATTTATAAACGATTGCTTTTTGTTGTATTTGGTTTAGTTCTATTGAATCAGTTGGGTCTAGGTCACAGAAAGAAAAATCACTCTAGATGTTGCAGAGTGTAAGGATTTTAATACACAGATGTGGATATAAATATATGTGTTGAAGGGGTAAAAAGTAAAAATTGCACGTCTTCCTTAGTTCTGCTGCAAGGCTATATCACAGAAAATAGGAAACTGCTATTAGCATCAGAGACCAGTAGAATGCAGAATATCACTGTTAATATTACAACTGCTTATGAGCAGTGACTACACAATGCAGTGTCCTCTAAAAATATATCATGTCTTCCCTTGACTGTCTTAAAAAAGAAAACTGGCCTCTATCTGCCTTCCCTCTTCCAACTTTTTCATTAATGTATCTCATTGGAACAATTCATATTATCTCCAGAACCTTAAAAGCAAAAGGTTTCCCCTTAGTCCAATCTTTCCCAATTCCATAGAGAGGAATAAGGATGAAAATAAATATGTCTGCTGAATACCCCAGGCACTACTTAGCAACTTCCCATTTTCAATTTATTTTATGATATATTCACTTGTGTTTGTCATTTATATTTTAAGGTGCTATGAAGTCACTTCCAGCTCTTAATGACCCAACGTACAACAGAGTGAAACAACGTTCACTCCTGCAGCAACCTCACAATTGCTACATTTGAGTCCATCGTTGCAACCACTCTATTCATCCATCCCATTGAGGATCTTCCACTGTTTTGATACTCAACAATGATGTCATTCTCTACGGACTTGTGAGAACTCGTCCAAAGTACATGACATGAGCAGTAGCCATCTGGGTTTCTAAGTAGCATTCTGGTTGTTGTTCTGCTAACACAAATTTGCTTGGGGACTCTGGTAATTTAAATATTCTTCGTCATCGCCATAATCCATGTGCACA
Source organism: Echinops telfairi (assembly GCF_000313985.2). NCBI lineage: Eukaryota > Metazoa > Chordata > Mammalia > Afrosoricida > Tenrecidae > Echinops > Echinops telfairi. The sequence continues at coordinate 39,110,429 of NW_022111324.1, read as the reverse complement.
ATTTTTCTCAGTTTCCTTTAAACATAGTCTATCTTTAGTATGTGTTTGAAGCAATTGGAAATACCATGGCTTAAGGCAGGTACACTTCAGTTCTCAGAGTGACATTTTTGCTGTATAGCATTTTAAAAGGTCTTTTATGAAAGATTTCCTCCAATACAATACATTGTTGTGGCTGCTGCTTTTGTGAGGGGTGATTATGAAGCCAAGTAATCCTCGACAAAATCAATCTTTTCTTCATTTGGCTTGATGATTATTTTGAGAATTTATTGTTTTCTTTACATTGCATTTTAATACATGCTGATGGGTGGGTATAGTCTTTGGTCTTCATCACTAAATTTTTCAAAGCCTCTTTGCTTTCAGAAAGTAAGGGTATGCCATCTGCATATCTATTGTAAATAGTTAATGAGGCTTCCCCCAAATTTAATGTTACCTATTACTCATATATTCCAGTTTCTCAGATTATTTACTTAACATGATGATTAAATAAGTATGATGAAAGAGTGCAACCCTGATATACACCCCTTGTGTCCCTTTGTCTATATACAGGTTCCCATGAGAAAAAAAATTGTCCTAGAATTCCAATTCTTTGAAATGTTATCCATAATTTGTTATGGTTGAATTCTTTTGCACAGTCAATAAACCTTAAGTAAATATCTTTCTCATACTTTTTTGGTTTCAGCTCAAATCCATATAACATCAGAAATAATGTCTCTCATCAAAGTCTTCTTTAAACGTGGTTGGATTTCTGGAAGCTCCTTGTCCATGTACTGCTGCGACATTTTTAATTTCCTTCAGCAACATTTTACTTGCTAGTAAATTAATGATATTATCCATTAGATCTTACCTTTCTTTGGACTGAGCACAAATATGGATCTCGTCAAGTCAAGGGAGAAGGTCTTCCAAATTTCGTGCCACAGAAGAGTGAGCACCTCTAGTTCTGCAGCAGTTGGTTGCCATCGCTCCTTTGGTAGTCTGTCAAGTCCTTGAAGCTTTGTTTGACACCAGTGCTATGGTAGTCACCTAATCTGGTGTCAATTTAAGGATTAAGAGTGTAGGGCTGGAGTCTAGGATGTCAATCTGGAGATAACCAATGAGACTTCTGTGTGGGCATGGCCTTCTCCTGAGAATTCTGGGAAATCTAGTACTTCCTCCTTGGAGGTGGAAGACACCTCTCTCTCTCTGCTACTCCCAGGGAGACATTGCAGAAGACAAGCCACATGGACGCAACCTGACCTTGGAAGCCGGAGAAGCCACAGAGAGCCCCTGCCAGCACTGAGATGCTTACAACGCCACTGGACCCAAAGACTTTCTACCCACTGGCTTATGAGCATCCTGCATTCGGTGTCATTGCATGTGCTTCATGAATCTGAAGAGGACTTTATAGATTGGTGTCCGACATATGGGATAATATCAGACTTATGGCCTTGCACTTGTCTGGATTGGGATGTTTTCTCAATGTTCAATTCCTCTTGTATATAAACCTCTCCCTTATATGTGTGTTCATGGATTTGTTTATCTAGTCCAGACTAACACCATTGCCTTCAGTGCATTTTGACTAGTACTTTCAATACTATCTGCTTGCGATCATATGCTACCTTTTCTAATGTTTTTGATGTAGAGTCTGTTTTTCCCTTCCATCTTCTTTTGATGCTTCCAAGATCTCTCTTTATTTTTGCCCATATACTCATTCAGTACTTCAAGTCTAGTCCTGGTTTTTTTTTCTTCAGATCTTTTAGTTTGGAAAATGCTGGTATATCTGAATAGTTTGTGGTAGGTTGATAATAGCTAGGAATATATTATAAATTAGACTAATTCATGATTACAGACAAATTGGCTTTCAATTTGCTTTTTAGAGTGCAACATCTTGCTTAAAAAAAAAGAAACCTAACATTTTGATTAAATATTCACATATATATTCTTTATTATGTCTATCCTAGGAATTTTTAACATGCATATTTTACAGTTCACATAATGCTAAAGAATACAGGGTACTGATAAATATATCCTTCTATTCATTGACTACTCTTAATGGTAAATTCCAGTTTGCTTGAATAGAAATATAAAGTATCATAAATATAAACATAAGGACTATTTATGATAACTGCTTCAATTATAAATAAATTAATAATAAGAATCAATGAACGTGCCAGCAAGAGAAAAAAACAGTTGACTCTAGAACTATAAGATAAGCAGTTGATGGATTATTTCATACCCAGTGAACAGTGAACTATAATTGGATTTCAATTTTTTAGTAGTTTCATGGTTTTGATCTATCATAGTATTTTCATCATTTTTTCCTAGTTTCTCCCCTTTCCTCTTGCCAAGTAACCCTGTCCCCTTGAGAATACGCACACCTCTAAGGCAAAACCAGGTCTCCAGGTCTGCAGCTTTGGCCACACCCACCCACACAAGGCATGTTTTCCCCATTGAGAGTACAGACCCCCTCAAGTGCATGATGCGGTAGCAGCAGAACTCCAGCACCCACCCTCCAGCCACAACCTCATCTTTTATCTCTTGGGTCTCTCTTCTCTTCACATCCACCATTTTTGCTCTTCATTTACTCCATGTCTTTTAGCTTCTTTCTCATCTCTACCTTTCATTCCTTCTCACCTTCCCTCATTTGTTCTTTAATTCTATTCCTTCTTCTAAACATCTTAATTCATTGCTATCGAGTCAAGGCTGACTCATAGGAGCCCTATCGGACAGGGTCGAACTGCCCCTGTGAGTTTCTGAGACTGGAACTGTTAATGAGAGTAAAAAGCCCTGTCTTTTTCCCAAGGAGATACTAGTGGATTTTAACTATGGGCCTTGCTGATTGAAGTTCAAATGCATAACCACTATGCCAACAGGATTCCTCCTTCTAAAGAAATATATACACACACACACACACACACACACACACACACACATATAGACATATATGTGTAAATCCTCTTCTTTGGGTTTGAATATTTGTTTGCTTATTCTGTTTGTCTTCCACACCCACTCTCTTTCTGCTTTCTCTTTTTTCCTCATGAAATATCTTTTCATGAAATCTATTACTTCTGGTCACTCCTCTTTGAATACATTTTCCCATTATATTTACAAAACTGTTAGTTTATATAGATGGCTGCTTGTTATTATCATTACTTTTACTTAATCTCTTCTTTACTATATTTTCCCCATTTACCCATCTCTCTCCCCTTTTCTGGAATTCAACACCAAATATTTTTCAGCTCCTATTAAACCTGTCCTACACCACTGGACAGACCCAAAAACCCTACATGATGCAGCAACTCTCATGCCACTAATGTGGGTGAGAAATGCTTTAGAGATAGTTATCCAGTCTGGACATGTTCTAAGCTGTAAGAAGGATGCTAACAAAGGTCCAAATGGCATGCTATTCTGCAGTAAGCCTCAACCTGAAGGAACTCAAATCCAGTCCCTTAAGTTAGCAAATCCATCTCCCACAAGTAAGTATCCATGCGTATTTCATTTCACAAGGTAGCCTCCTGCCCCCAACTAAACGTCCTTCCTTCTTCAAAAAGACTTCCTTCTTTCAACAAAATTTTACATGCATGTGCTTGTAAACGTTCATTTACTGAAACATTTTGACTGGCATATCACCAACACCTGGGGTCTTGTTTTTCATTAATCTTTTCAATACAGTGCTGTTTTAAGCTTTCAATGAGCCACACCGCTGTTCACCAAAAGGCTCTAGAATTTTGCTTTTGCAAGCAACAGATGCTATCCATTAGGTTCTCCGTGGGTAATTCCTCAGAAATGGGCAGTGTATTCTTTCTTCATAGTCCATTCTATGTCTGGAGGCTCTGTTGAAATCTGTTCATTTTGGGTGATCTTGCTGGTATTTGAAAAATCACTGACATAACCTCCATCATCACAGCAATGCCACGGCATGACAAATGGACACAAGCGGTGTATGCTGAGCAAATAATCAGATAAACTGGATGATGTGAAGAAGAATGTGGTATCAGAGGAAGGGTTATTAACAATTTAAGACATGCAGATGACACATCCTCGCTTGCTGAAAGTGAGGATGACTTGAGTCACTTTCTGTTGAAGATCAAGCATTGTAGCCCTCTTATAATTACAACTCAATGTAAAGGAGACAAAAGTCCTCACAGCTGGACTAATATGTAATATCATGATAAATGGAGAAAATATTAATGTCCAAGATTCCATCTTTCTTAGATCCATAGTCAGTGGCCATGGGAATAGCAAACAGGAGATCAAAATGTTTGGAAACTGATTAGCAAATTTACAATTTTCTGGGTGTGATTGAACTATGGAATGATTTCATATATGTGTTAATCCCCCAAAATAAAATCTTTTTTAAAGATTAAAAAAAAATGTAAATCTGCTTCCCAAGACCTCTTTAGTGTTAGAAACAAAGATGTGATTTCGAGGACTAAAATGTGCCTGACCAAAGTATTTTCAATTGCCTCATGTGCATTAAAAATTGGACCTTGAAAAAGGAAGACAGAAGAAGAATCAATGCATTATAATTATGGTACTGGTGAAGAATACTGAAAGTATCAATGCCTGCCAAAAGAACAAACAAATCTGTTTTGGAAGAAAAATAGCCAGAATGTTCCTTAGGGACAAGAATGACTTTGGACATGTTGTCAGAAGAGACCAATCCATGGAGACCAGTCCATCATGCTTGGTCAAGCGGAGGAGAAATGAAAATGAGGAAGGCATTCAACAAGGTGATTGACACAGTGGCTGTAACAAGGGCTCAAACATAAGGACAATTGTAGGGATAGAGCTAGACCAGGAAGTATTTCATTTTGTTGTACACAGAGTCACCATGAGTCTGAAACAATGGGATGTCACCTAAGAATAAAACACCAGCAATAGGCCATATTTGTTATTTATATTTTGATTTATGAAAAAATAGTTAATATAACTTTTAATGTACACACTTTAGACATAATATTAGGAATTTCTATTATAAAGCTTTCAAACTTAAATAGTGTAATTTTGATATTTCAAATTTTGACCCTTAGGTATTTCAATATTACATTAAATCAGCATATGCTGAGCATTTTTTTTTTATGCTGTGGTTCCCCTTTGTGCTGTGATCCTCCAGTTCAGCAATTTGAAACCACCAGCCGCCAGCAAATTTGCGGGATATAGATAGGGCTTTCAACTTGATTGAAGAGTAACAGTCCAGGACTCACATAGGCAGATTTACCTAATCCTACAGGGTCGCTCAGAGTAGGCAGTTTGGCTCTAGTTTTATATAATTTACTGTCTTAAACAAATGATTTGACCCTCCACCTAGAAGTCAATGATTCAAACCCACACAAGCGTACTACAGAAGAGAAGGTCTAGTGATCTGTTTCTAATAAGATTATAGCCAAAAAACAAAAGCTTATGAAGATTTTTATTTTGTAGCTTGTGTGATCTCTGTAAATCAGATCAACTGGACAGCAGCCAATAATCATGTATAGTTCAGTAATGAACTGATAATATAAGGCTAATTACCTCCAGGACTAGGGGTGGGGGTGGCGGTGGTCGTAAAGGTCAGTGGACAGACCTGGAATTAAGTTTTATCCTTTTCTTTTTTCAGTCCTTTGTTTTCTTATTGTTTGGTCTATGTCATTGTTTGCCTACTTATATAAGACAGGCATGGGAAGCAAGCTTGGGAGAAAGCCAATGATCCCACAGGGTCTTGTGGGGAGAAGGTGGCATAGGGTGGTGGTGGAAAGGTGTGGTGAGTGAACAATGCCATAGACAGGGTAACAACTAGGGAATTCAAACCAACAAGGCGGATGTAGAGATCCTATGAGTGTTGGAGCAACAGCAATCTAGCTGAGAGGAAGTACCAAGAGATGGATGTGATGGTGGGGCAGTAGGAAGGCAAAAGGAAACAAAGGAATGATCTAGGAAGCAAAGCTACGGATAGAGGTATAAGCCTAGGTGTGTTTATATATAAATGCATTAATCCATAAAAATAGACGTACTGGCTTGTGTATATATATTTATAAGGCAATACACTGAGGTTGTGGGCGGACTTTGGGTCTCAGCTCATACCCTCCCTCAACACAAGAATATGTTGTTCTAATAAATATGCCTGATACAATTGATGTATGGGTTGTAATAAGAGTTATAAGAGCCCCCAATAAAATGATCTTTTAATTTAAAAAATACTATTTAGTTGCCTATATAGCAGTATAGAATATGCCTAATTAGGCAAATTTAATTTCAGAAAATTTTAGCATATGTTTTGCCTAACTGGTAAAAAATTATCTAGTTTTATGAAAATGAACACACTCAATAGTCATGTCATTAATAGTTGCCTAATTATCAATATTTTTTTCAAGTAATTTGTATTGAGTAAAATTTTAAACTCCTGAGTTAACTTTTAATTGTTAATTATCTACAAATGCTTGTGGTGTCTACATAGCTCCTTAAAAATCATTCAAATTTAAAATTTTTATTTTTAAAATTCTTAACGATGTGAATTGCAGTAGGATTGACAAGGTATTTTAAAGGGAAAAAAATAGAATTAGCTTAACACATTGAAAATGGCATATTACTCATTTCACACTCCTACACAATTTGGTAGATCTTGGAATTTCTTAATGTCTCTCTTCTCCACCTATGAGTGGGCTTCAAAAAGTTTATAGAAACATCGAATTATTAAGGGCTCAAGTAGAAGGCAAATGTGTTGAGAATGATGAGGGCAACAAATGTACAAATGTGTTTGACCCAATGGATGTATGTATGGCTTGTGATAAGAATTGTATGAGCCCCCAATAAAATGATTTTGTAAAAAAAAGAAAAATCGAATTAAAAGATAATGGAAAATTTTTCCTGCTAATTTTATAGCCCCTTCATATTATCCATTTTAAAAACTGGTCTCATTCTAAAGCTTTTATTTGCTATCTATATTCATTTGACTCATAGATGTTTATTTCTGGACTTAGTTTTTTCCCTAAAACTATAGTTCATTTTATTAGAAACTCTCAGAGATTTCAAAGACTTTAAATCCAATAAGTAAAAACCAGATAAACATCAAGTGCATGGCATTTCTTTCCCTGGTCTCCCACTCTAAGATTAACCTTTCCCATAATTATTGTCTCAGTAAATGGAGGCACTGTTGCTCAGTACGAAACACTCAGAATTTAGAATTCTCTTTAACTTGTCTTCCTCTCTGTATACTCATATTCAATTCATCGCCAATTTGTGTCTCTCTTTTCTGATAAATAGCTCATTTCCAATTCATGTTTTTTCACATTTTTCATAACTTTTATTTGGTTAAACTTCAGCAAATGATGTCTTAACTGATACATGTTTTTACCTTCTCACATTCACTATTCCTCTCTTTATTCCACTGTCCATGTAACAAGTGCAGTTATATTATTGAAATGCAAATGTTAGCTTTCTCTTGTCAGCAACCCTTCCCCGCACAAGCTTAAAACCCTTTTATGGCTTCACAGTGTTCTCCTGAAAACAAATATTTGTACAAATAGCATGAAGGACCCTGAAAAAAATGACCATTATCCATTTCTAGAGATTTAAATCTCCCTAACTTCGCTTCCCTGAAATCTTTGGCTCAGATAAAGTGGTATCTTCACGTATTACTAATTTATCACCCATTCTCCATATGCTTGCACAGATGTTATTTCTTCAGACTGAAACTATTCAGCTCCTTCACCTTAGAAACTGCTTCTAAACTCTTAAATATCTTCGTAATTGCCATGCACTTTCTGAAGGAAACACTCGCTTAACTACTTATCAAATTTTTGTACCATCTCTTCTTTGTACATATCTTCATGTGTTTTTTAAATCAATATAAGTAGAAGCCAAAAAATATTGCTACTAGATTCCAGTTCATGCACAGGGCTATTCCAAAGTAAAGAGTTGCAGCATATTTCTCTGATAACTCAATGACTGCAGATAAGTTCTCTTAGTAATATACTTGTTTCATGAGAGTGTCTTTACATCAACGGCTTAAGGAAAACAATGGCATCTAATGGAGATTGTTGGTCCATTTAAATTCAAGGCCAACTGATCAGCTCTGAAGCTTATGGTGACTCTTTCCTTGCCGATGTGGTATTTTTAATGGATTTCTCAGAAGACACAGGATGACCATGGGGGTTTATTCTGAAGCAGTTTTAAGAAAATTGAAAACTGCTCTGGTGAGGAATGGGCCGGGAACTTTGCCCTAAGTAATTTTATGTTTTCAGTCACGACTATGCATCTGATAATTCTACTAGAACAGCAAGGACTGTCCTATGAGAATCTTCATGGATCATTTTACCTCATTCACCCTAAAGCCCCAATGTTGCCTCTTAAGACTATTTAATTTTACCCCCAAATTCAAAGAACATTGAAAAGAAACAGGCATTGTACCCCTGCTGATCCACACAGTTTTTACATAGTGTAAATAGAAGGACCCCCATTCCTTTGTGTATACTGAGATGTACTGAGAATCCAGCAGTTTAATGATTTGGTATTTTGTTTAATAAAAGTTTCTATGATTGTGTATCAATCCTTTTTGACTTATCCTTAAATGTGTGTTCTTTACAAAGCTATAAATCCTATATGATTAGAAATGACCTATACCTTTATTCAAGATTTTAGTCCAGTGGCACATATGGTTTCTGGAATAAATCTACACAAGATAGGTAGATAGAAAAATATGTAGATAGATAGATAGATGGATGATAGTCTTATGCTATCGATCATGTATATTAAAATATATCCACTATAGTAAATGTTCTCATCCATTAAACACTGCTCATATTTAATAAACATTAAATGATTATGTAAAATAATATAAATACATTTAATTATTAAATTGAACATTACTTATGCACTTTCACATTCTGTGATGCTCACCTTCCCAACACAACTGCTGAAGACAAAGCTGCTGATTAAGAAAATGTGGTGAAGAAAGCTGATGTGCCTGGATAGCGTCTGGGGTCTTAAAGGCTTGAAGGTAAACAAGTGGCCATCTAGCTCAGAAGCAACAAAGCCCACATGGAAGAAGCACACCAGCCTGTGTAATCACGAGGTGTCGAAGGGATCAGGTATCAGGCATTAAAGAACAAAAAATCATATTTTTATATGCTCACCTTCCCAGTATTATTGCTGAAGACAAATGAGTGCATAAGCAAATGTGGTGAAGAAAGCTGATGGTGCCCGGCTATCAAAAGATATAGCATCTGGGGTCTTAAAGCCTTGAAAATAAACAAACAGCCATGTAGCTGAGAAGCAACAAAGCCCACATGGAAGAAGCACACCAGCCCGTGTGATCACGAGGTGTCGAAGGGATCAGGTATCAGACATCAAAAAACAAACTATCATATCATTGTGAATGAGGGGGAGTGCAGACTGGGAAACCAAAGTCCGTCTGTGGGCAACTGGACATCCCCTTACAGAAGGGTTGTGGGGAGGAGGTGAACCAGTCAGAGTGTTGTGTAGCAACAATGAAACATACACTTTTCCTCTAGTTCTTAAAAGCTTCTTCCTCACCACGATCATGAGCCCAATTCTACCTTACAAATCTGGCTAGACCAGAGGATGTACACTGGTACAGACAGGAACTGGAAACACAGGGAATCCAGGACAAATGATCCCTTCAGCACCAGTGGCGAGAGTGGCGATACTGGGGGTGGGGTGGTGGTGGTGGTGGTGAATGGAAGTTTGGGTAGAAAGGGAGAACCGATTACAAGGATTTACATATAACCTCCTACCTGGGGGATGGACAACAGAAAAGTGGGTGCAGGGAGACTACGGACCATGTAAGATATGGCAAAATAATAATAATTTAAAAATTATCAAGGGCTCATTAGGGAAGGGGAAGCAGGGAGGGAGGGTGAAAAATGAGGAGCTGATACCAAGGTCTCAAGTAAAAAGCAAATGTTTTGAGAATGATGAGGGCAACAAATGTACAAATGTTCTTGAAATAATGGATGAATGGATGGATTGTGACAAGAGTTGTACGAGCCCCCAATAAAATGATTTTTTTTCATCTTTAAAAAATAAAATAAGGAATAATGATGGACTTGTAAGAAAACCAATTTTTGCATAGTTATTGTAGTTCATTGATTCTTTTTCTTAATAGAAGTAGGCTAACAGACAAGCTGAATACCTTTGCTTTCCGTCTTCTGCTTACTTTACCCCACTTTTCTAAAATTGCTGTCATCTATCATCCTCGGCCATTCAGTGGTTCTAAAGACAGTCTCTAAAGTGGAGAAATATTTTTATTGCCTCATAATTCTGAGACAATTAAATCTATCAATATTGTTATATTCCATTTAATCTTTTGTCAGGTTTCCTTAATTATACAGCTCATCATCCGTGTTTTTCCATGTTTTCAAAACTCTGCAAACTGTTTCCACTTATGTTTTAGGTGCTTCCCACAATGATCACTGACACAAATTACTGTTTTTTGTATAATCTCTCTTGAAATGCCTTAGATTTGAAATTATTCTCATGTCCCTTTACAACTAGCCTTTTGTCCTTACACAACAATCACTTACATATTCATTTCTAATTAATGACTCAAGTGTTTTAGATTTAAAACAAGCTGACCAAATGAGAGCCATTATTTAGAATAGAAACACATGCCAAATAATCAGACAGTATTTTTTAGCTAATGAAAATATATCATAATATAATATACCTCTTTACCGAGAGAATCTCATTATCTTAATATGACTATCCTGTCATTATTTCCCACTCCAAACATGTCTCCTACAAGTTTTGATAACACATGATGGGTTTTTTTCTTTCTATTTTGCCATCAGGCACTTGAAATCCATCATTAAATCTTGTCAATAGTATTTCCAAGTTACACCTGTAACTCCATTGTTTTTATACATCTCTACTGATGTCATCCTGAATCAGGTGATCATCTGTCATGAACGTTATTCAATTGAGCACTTGTATATGTCAATCTCCCAACATGTCCATTCATAGATTCTTTCAATGCACTCCTTCAAAGGGCTGAGTGTTTTAATTAAAACGTGTATCTTAATCTGTTAATTTTCCTTCTAAATCTTCAGTAACTTTCCACTGTATTTAATAATACTCCATATAATGGTCAAAATAGACTCCATGTTCCTCAAAAATCAAGTCTGATTCTGTCTCTCTTATTTTATTTATGCTACTATCTTACTTGTTCTTAATCCATGCTAACTTTAGTGAGTTTGTTTCATTTTCTTAAACTCTTAAAAAATTGTTTTATCTAGAACTCTTGTTTTTCTCTGTCTGTAATACTATCTCCCTGTGATTACTTTTGTGTGCCCATTTACAAATATAAATATATTTTATTTTGATATAGGAACAATTTACCAAGCAGAACACCAGTTTTATATTCAACAACAATCTATACATATTTCATTTGAATTCATCTATTGCAAACCCTTCAATGTATTATATTTTATCCCATTTTCTCCTTGTATTTCCTGTTTCCAATTCTCCATCTTTCTTAAACTTCTGAAATTTGTCCTTCAGTAAATGCTACCATTTTTACCTTAAATGGTTGATTATTGAAGATAAGGCTATGCATATGGATACATTGCCATTAGTCAATATTAACCATTTATTGAAGACTATATAATATAAACATGAAATCATATTATTTTTCTCCAAAAACTATGTTTACTCAACCTCTGTTCAGGTTCTTTTGTAAATAATTTAAGATTCATTTAACATTAAAAAAAAAAGAAAACTCTAAACCTAGTTAGAATGATTGCAATTTTCAAGAACTTCATCTTGCTAGGGTTCACAATCACTACTCATGGAAGCAGCACTCAAGAGCTCAAAAAATGCACTTCATTGACTAAATTGCTTCACAAAGCAAGGATGTTACTTTGAATATTAAGATGTGCCTGACTTAAGATGTGCATGGCATTTTCTACCACCTCATATGCATGTGTAAACTTGGATATCGAATAAGGAAAGTCTAAGGAGATCCAATGCATTTGAATTCTGAAACTGACCAAGAATATTGACAGTACCATAGACTGCTAAAAGAATGAACTGATCTGTCTTGAAAGAATATTCAGAACAGTTGGAATATTCCTTAAAACAAGACAGCAAGATTCGTCTCATGTCGTTTGGACATGTTATCAGAAGAGACCAATCCCTAGAAAAGGATATCGTACTTGATAAAGTAGAAGGGCAGAGATAAAAATATGGGACAAGCTAACCAGAATAACCAATAAAGAAGATGCTACTGAAAAGTTCTTCACATGATAAGCAACCGTGGCTCAGTTCCAATGGATTCAAATGAAACTGAGCATCATCAAAGATATTTATCACACTAGATTGAAGATTACTCAAATTAAAGGTATCGATCAACTCTTCAGTAGTTCAAGATTTGGCATTCTCACAATATAACAGGCTCCATGGTAGCAGGGGCAACACCCAGAAACAGGAGAGGGTAACTTGGAGGTGAAAATAGTTCATCATGCTTCAAGTTGGCTTCCACTGCGGATGGTGAACGTTTGAGCTAGCAGAAAAGTATGGACAAAACATCGAGAGGGGGTGCTACAAACCTCTGAAGCAATTATACAGTGTCCTAGTTATTTAACAACTAGTGCCCATGTAGTTTTCTTTAGAATGTTCTTTTGAGTGTGACCAAATCCTTGAAGCTTTCTTTAGTATGTACCTTTACAGACACCTCTGTTCTGGTCTGTTTCGGGGACTTCATGGCAATCTGAGCGCAACAGAACACGTTTATCTCAAATCCTAATGCATGGGCTGGCATCATTACATGTTCTAAAAGCCACTGATATAGAAAGAAGGATTCCATCCAAGTGCACAAGCAATTGGTAATATATAGAAAGCACTTAAATAATAATAATAATAAAGTGTTGATAGGAATAAGAGTTTGCAATTTGTTGAAAAAATATTGAGATTGAAAGAGGAGATATAATGAGAAAAGCAGATTCCTCTAAAATGAAAGAATGAACATAATCTTTCAATATCTCTTTCCATAAAACTTATGCTGTAAAATGTCAGTTAGATTTTATATTGCTTAATTCCCTGTAAAAATTTCCTCTAAGCTCTTTTTCTTCTGAATCACATAGCTCCCTTTTTGTTTGTTTGTTTGTTATGTCTGAATAAGATAAGGAGGAAATTAGTGGATCAAAAATAAGCAACTTTTCCCATTAAATTTAAAGCACAGAGAAGGGGCACTGGTGCAAATACGGATACATTGTATACATTGTAACCTATGGATGTTTTCTTACCTTTCCCATTGAATGGATTATTTCACACTTTAACGTAGCAATGGGACAAGGAGTGACTTTTCCATTTCTGCTTGGTTTGGAAATTGCATTTTCTCCTCACCAGCTGACTCCAACTCTATTTCTATTCCCTAGAATGATGTCCTTGAATGCAGTCCATAGACCAACATTAAAGCAGCACAGTTCTAGTTGCGGGGACTAGGTTGATGGATAAATGACAGCTACATACTTATATGAGTTGAAGTAGTGTGATTGCATACAAGGGCTGCCGAATATATACTTGTTATATTTCACAGAAGAACAGAGATTTGGGGACATAATGGATAACTGAAACTATTCCATTGACAGAGAAGTTTATCTTTAATTCTTCAGGTAAATAATTGATGGTGTAAGTAAATTGAGAGAATGTCATAAATGCATATGTAAGGTAATATCTATAGGTGATAGTGAACTGACAAAGATTTACACTTTGTTTTGAAAGCAATGTCAGCCTGATACATTTATTCATCAAGTCAGCACTCAAATACCAGTAGTTATCATGTTTGCAGGAATTTCAAGATGAATGAATTTTAAATATGATTCAAAGCAACTACAATAAAAATGAAAATACAGTATTACATTGCTATTCTGTGATCACTGTATATTTTTGCCCCTGAGCTCAAAATTATCAAATTCATTTTTGCCATTTCATACAGGAATAACCAAAGACAACCAAATAAAAAAATAAAAAAATTAAGTCCCCATATTCTCTCCAGAAAAGAATCAAGTAAACAGTGTGGGCTTAGCTAACCTCTGGCTAGCCAAAAAAAAATAAAGAAAAACTGCCATAAGGCAGAGGTCAGGCAAGCATCTGTTCTCCATCTTCGCGAATGGTTTCTCTAGGACCCCACTCCCAAGGTACGATAATGTATTTGGCCAGGTTGACTAGAGAAACAAATCCAGGACACTCATATAAGTGCAAGAGTGAGCTTTATGTCAAGAAGTAATTACACATGAAGCAAACATCGCACCCACTCCAGATCATGTCCATAAGTCCGATGACAGTCCCGTAAGCCCCCTTTCAGAGTCAGGCAGTCGCCCACAAGCATGGGAAATGCAGGAAGTTCACTGGTCAGTGGGTGCAAAATCTGGGCGTCCGATGGTGCTGGAAGCACCACAGGGCTTCTGCAGGCCTCATTATGGCTTGCCAACAAGAAAGTGAAGGCAGAGACAGAGTGTGGCTGCCTCTAGTGAGCCATTTACCTCAGTGGCACCTCCAAAAGAGGTCATCAAACTGTAACCTGATTGCAGGCTAATCTCCATCCATATTTTTTATGGGTGACATGTTGGCACAAAATACTTATCACAACCCCCCCATACCAACCAGAAATAATGTCTTCTAACACTCCTGTAGTGGGCTACAGTCTCAGAACCCCAAAAGTCAGGTCTACCCTGTGCTATAAGGGTTGCTATGAATCAGAAAATGGCTCAATAGCAGTGAATTAACGTATTCAACACATTTTCAATTTACTATGTTTAGTAAATATTTAATCTCTTTCTCCTTATTAGAATATTCTTTTTCAGCACTTGAACTTTTGTCTTACTTATGTGTCCTAAGTGAACAATTCGTCACCTCTAGTAGGCACACTAACACATTGTTGAATTAAATTAAGACTAATGTCTGCAACACTCATATTTAAAGCTATTCTTTAAGTTTTCTAATTGTTTCAACCCCAACTCACTCATTTTTTATCAAATATATACTAATTAAAGACTTGTATTGATTTTGTATTTTATATATTCTTTGATTTCAGAGAATAAATCATGTGAGAAAATAATTTTAAAATTTATTAATTTAGTAATATAGATTTATTGATTCAAACAGCATAAAATATGCATGATGCCACAGAATAGTTAATCAGGAGATAAAATAATAGAACTATTATTTTTCTAAAGAGGGAAAAAATAGAGTATTTTATTTATTTCTGTTACGTATTTTATCACAGTCCAAATTATTGGCATTTTAAGAAATAGTGTAATTAGCTATTTAACTTCTAAAGAGATAATAGCTCAGGATAAAACTGATCTTTTTTCTCTCCAATGCCAGAAAAGCATCAGTAAGTATCCAGATACGTCATGACAAGCCAGCTATATCCCACGCCTAATTCAATGCTGGACGTGTTCAAAGCTGGCTCTGGAACTGGCAGAGACTGATCTTCCAAATGATCCACTCAGCACCTGCAGTAGCAATATTACCATGGATGGAAGAACCGTGACAGTTACTGTGACTACATAAATATATCTATAAAATCAGGGATGTTCAAGAGTGCGCACTTATTGAAATTAAAGGATAAATAACCTTTAAGGCTTAAGTAAGATTCTGATTGGTTAAAAATTACAACTCAACTTATCTTCTGTTTAAGGGTCAGACATTGGAATATAGATTTTCCAAAAGGATAAATAGAATGTTTTTGAAATCATTCCAATGCTTCTAATTTTATGAAGTTTTCATCTGGTGGTGTTCAATATACATTTGAAGCCATATGTCTCTTCTGATTTGGAAGTCAAATGGAATAAGTTGGATAAAAAGGCTTTGGCATTTAGATTGCTATCTGCATATGAATTAATGTGTTAATTACATATTCATGAACCACTTACAGATGCATCTGCATCGAAAAGTCAATGTCAATTTGGGGCAGTGGACATATTATGAGTAACTATCAAAATCTCACCTAAATATGTTTGTGAGAATTGATTATGAATATGCAAATCATGTTAATGTTTCAAAATTTTATTACAAAGAACTGATAGATTGATGGAATGGAATAGGATGCTTAGATAGAACCCATCCGTCCTAACGATTAAGGAATTCTTGAGTACGTATTGATCTTAATGAACTCATCTCTGTGTGTCCTAAGATTTTCTTACTTTGTGAAGCCACAGTAGCACAACAATTCCATGTGATAAACGACTCACCTGTTTTTCACTGGGTGGAGCTTCAAGGCACTCAACTCTTCCGTCGTGGCGGGAGCCGCACCCCTAGCTTTCATTCATTCTTAAGCACGTCTTTATGACATGTCTCCCATAAAGATATGTAGAAGAAGAGGTGGTAGAAATCAGAGATGAGACCTATTAGTGGAAGGAAGTTCAAAGACTGGCTGTTCAACAAGATTGGCTTCTTTTCCTATTAAATTCTAAATACAAACACTGAACTTGTCTATAAATATATTGGTTCTGGTCACGTATGTTGTTGTTCAGTGCCATTGAGTCAATTCTGGCATGCAGCCACGCTGTGTACAGCAGCATACAACACAGCCCGCTTCTGTGTTTTCCTCACAACTGTTAGTATGCTAGAGCACATTGCTGCAGCCACTGGGTCAAGCTATCTCATCAAGGGACCTCATCGTTTTCACGCATAGGGTTATGAAATAACCTACTTATTATATAAGTATGCTAAGTCTATCATGATTGAAATAATTACAACTTACTAAAACCAACCAGGCTTCTGGATCAAAATATGACAATTTGTTTTAAACTGTGACCTTTGATAGCAAGTAAGGCACTTCAAATATTGCACTTAGATTTTTATTCTTTCAAGTAATTTTCTTATGCAATAAGAAATTGAATTTGGAACTACACACCAAATTGATATTTAGCTCTGTTGTGTAGGGTCAGTGACTATTTTGTTGTCTAATTATTTAATTTGTACACGTATTTCTGATTTTAAAACCGAGTGAACAACCGTTTACCTTTAAAATTTGATAACTTTCTTGAAAGTGGCTCTTGTCTTGATATTTCCAAACAAATATATTTTCTTTTTAAATATTAAAATACACTCTACATAAATATAAATTGTTTAAAATTCTGTTTTATTTGTGTTCCTAAAAACAGATTTAAAATATTGAGTTTTTCATAATTAATTTCTCCTTTTATTTTTAAGTCTTTATCTCCTCCTAATTTGGATAAATAATTTAACTGGTGCATATGCCTCACTAACTTCAAAAACACTATGTACTATTTAAACCTTCCTAACATATATGTGCCATCTGTTTCCAATTTATATGCCACACATTGAGTTTTCTACACTTATACATCTTAGGTTATTTTTTAAAGTTTCTTCTTTTTCATAGACTTTTAATATTCTTATCGGTCTCTAATGTGATACAAGAATTTTATTGTTTGGTTGAAATCGACCATCTAAATGAATCTGTAGTACAAATCAGGGACAAAGTGAATGATTGGTACAATGAAAAGCAAGTAACTAAAGTAGAAACATAAATTGAAATTCATGCTGACACATATAAAAGCAGTCATTATACAATGTTGGTAAAAATCTAGTAAACACATTTTCGTTTCTTCACAGGTTTACAATGAGTAAAACAAATGCCTACCTGATGTGGTTTCTGTAGTGATTAATGCTAATAAGGTAATATTTTTATAATATTACCCATTCACAACAAAACGTATTTAAAAATAATCATTTACTTTATTGTTACAGCAGGAAATCCAAATGGTTTTGTTTTTAACTTTTTCTTTTTATAACTCAATGATATAATTTTACTTCCAATTTACAGATGATAAAACAGATGAAAAGACACATGTAACAGCCAAAAGTTAGATAGCTAATAAGAGGCAAATGGGATTCTAATACAGATTAGTATGATTCCTGAGTCTCATTGTCTCTTCAATTATCTGACAGTTATCTCATTGTCTCTTCGATTAGATTACGTATGTCAACAGAGGCCTTCTCAGTTCTAGCCATTTTGTTTACAGCTCATATATTATGACAACATACTATGTAGTTATAAGAACACATATTACATTAAATTCAACTCTGTGGAAATGTAAATTCTATAGTTGTGTGATCCAGCCCCACAGTTGAATGGGTCCTTCGAAGCAGCATGTGCAATTAAAGAAAATAAGGCAGACAGGCAAGTGAGGCACAGGGGCTGCTCTCTGATGCTGGAATAAGAATTGTTTATGCAACAGCCAGTATGTGTAGTAGGGAGGCATGCCAACCTCCAATAGGCACACTTGTACTAGAATGGCAGTGTCTTAACCTTGGATGTCCATGGTGCTCAACAGGGCAACACCTATGATAAGTATCAAAGGGCATCAAAGGGAGTCAACTGCTCCTTGAGCAGGAAGGACAAAAGAATCAGATTGCTTTCAAAAGCAGATATTCTCTCTTGGGGTGTGTGGTAGGAGAAGGGGGACCAAGAGGGAACTGATCACAATGACTGACTTATAACTAACCCCCTCCCCCAGGGGGGCAACAACAGAAATGTGGGTAAAGGGAGATAGCAGATGGTGTAAGATATGAAAATAATTTATCAAGGTTTCAGGAGGGTGAGAGGGTGGGAGAGAGGGAAAAAGAAGAGCTGATACCAAGGGTTCAAGTAGAAAGAAAGTGTTTTGAAAATGATGATGGCAAAATAGGCATAAATGTACTTGATACAAATGATGTATGGATTGTTAGAAGAACTGTAAGAGCCCTCAATAAAATGATGTAGTTAAAAAAAAATTTTTAAAGGTATTCTCCAGCTGCAGAGTAAGCAGCCAGGTGCTTACAGGAGAAACCTTTATATTTTATGGAGGGCTATTGATGGGGCATTTTTCTGTCTGGAGAATGTGTATTTGATGTTTTCTCTATGTCAGATGTGAAGAGATCTTTCTTCAACACTAGAACTGGTCTTCCAAGACCTGTGGTTAGTAGTGTAGAAATTAAGCGGCATTCACTCCTATCCAGGTCTTCAGTTTTCCACGTACAGGAAGCATTTCAGCATGCGTGCCCTGAATTTGGAATTCTGGCATCCTAAACTGTTAGAAAATAAATCATACTTGTTAAAGATACTCAATTGTGGGTTTTGGTTTTGAAACACTATCTTATATGTGGTTTTATAACTTATTGTGTCTAAGCACCAAACAATTGCTCATTGCCTGATCTGTGAAAGTAGAAGTGTACTTTTTAAGCATGTTTTTTATAGACTAGCTAGTGCAATGTGTAACTTTGTGAATAGCTAGTGCTGTAGAGATATTATAGAAAGAATGTATACTTCTTGTTATAGATTGTTCTGCATCCTTGTGTGCGTGGGATACCTGGGTCTATTATGCTTACAGCATCTCTACTCTGTAAGTATGAGGGATAGCATACTCAGGAGCCAGGTAAGTGCCCTTGTATCCCTTGAAGTATTTTTCAGTAAAGTATCTCTGGTGAGTTGTGACCCAGTAATCACTTTTCCATGTAAAATATCAACCTCAGCCCATGTGGTTATTTTTCTTCAATTTCCACAGTTTTATTATTCTCTAAGGATATTCTCACCAAATGACAACCTATATAATTACATATTGTCAGCTTCATCTCTCATATAATTTAAACTCCATGAGGGTATAGACAAACACTGTGTCATTGTATTCTCGGGAATGAAGTACCCTGAGGCTCATTTGCTAACTTGCTGACTCTCGCTTCTGTACTTTCTCCTGCTTATGCTTGCTACGTCCACATTAGGTTTCCTGCCCAGAGCCAATGGATTCAAAATTTGGTGGGCTGCTGCCCACACCTATAACAGATACTAGTGGGAAGTTCCCTAGTTGTTCAGCCTCCTTGTCAGCATGGGCGGTTGTGATTGGTTATGGAAAGACCCCTACCCACTCGTGGTTTGTTGCTTTATCAACTGGCGTTTGTGTAGCACTCTGGACTAAGAGAACAGTGAGTGACAGCTGACTCCAATAGAGCTTCTCATCCGACCAGTACTGTGTGGTCCTGATTGACTTGGACACTTGGTACAACAGAACCTAGAACTGCCAATACTTAGCCGGTATTAACATTGTATTTAGAATATAAATAAATACTTTCCAACATTACCACTTTTAAAAATACCTAAAGTAGAATCACCATAAGCCCATTCTGGTAGATACTAATGATAAAGGCCCAGGCCCAAAGATTGTATAATATTTTTAAAACAATATTTTATTAATATTTTATATCATGGAATGTCAATATTTTGTAGCTTACAATTTCCTTTTTGCTTAGCAGGTAGCATGTATTAGAATCAAAAGAGACAGGAAAATAAATAATTTTTTGAGCAAAACAAATTTAACCTATGGTGTATTTTGAAATTTTACTTTTAATCTTTCAAATGTATAGCTAAACATTGTAAATACTATTCAGGAAATTGTGCTACGTTTCATCATTGGAAAGAGTTGAGAAAATAACTTTTAGTACTCCAGGTAATTTTAGATTAACATGATAATATGAGACGATTTCAAAAAGTTCATGGAAAAATAGATTTAAAATCATAATAGAATATTTCCAGGAACCCTTTGGAGCCCGATTAATAAATACTTTCTTGAAATGTTCATGTATTGAGATGTTATCCAGCAGTGTTATGAGCAAATTTGATTATGGATTTCAAGGTTTTATTGATTGGTACAGAAGACGTATTGGTTGACAATTGCAGTTCAACCATGTCAGTCATGGATGTGGGGAGGGGGGAGGGAATAGCTCTTCTTATGCACCATTTTCCTTGGACTTCCTTTCAGCAATTATACATAAAAATGCTACATGTGAGCAACTTATACATTTCTTAGGCAAAGGACCTGGCACACATACACAACGTGAAGCTTCCCCAAAATATAAATATTAAATATGTTAAATTAAACATTTGTCATACGGTGCTTTTTATACCACACTTAAAAAATGCATAATTCATTTTGCCCTGTTATTTTCTTTCTGTCAAAGTAACTGAGTGTTTGGTAACTTCTGAGATTGTTAAAAGTTTCAGAGTTCCTTTTTGCTTGTTTGCCTGACACCATGTAGAAGCAAATTGAGAAGTCAGTCATTTTCAGCGTATTCTCAGTATATGTTTATGCATAGCATTGATGAGCTGAATAATCTCACAAGAATATATAAATGTGTATTTATTTCTGACATTTCTGGTTCATGGAGTTGAAGTCTGAAATTTAGAAACAAATTAACTTTCAAAGCTTCAAAGGCAGAATGACATTCGTTTTCACTCTACTGAAGCTACATCAGTTGTAAATGAAGAAGAAAATGATAATGCAGATGTCAAGGCCCCTTGAGCAATAAGGATTCAGCAGACTACTTAGTGGAAAGAGAGACTATTGAGTCATAACTTTAATAACTTACGCATATCAGCTTTTAATTAGTACTTGGCAGATTGGATGACCTCTATAAAGCAGTTAAGGAATATTTCCCACTTATCAGTAGTGTTCATGAATGGCCTTTTCTTCTAGAAAAACCTAACTTATTCCAGAGTGTACCGGGAGAAATTTGATTCTTCTCCGTCCTTAGTATTTGCAAGATTAAATTTAGCAACTCACTGGACTTCAATTGTTTCTACAGAAATCAAATGTATATTCATGATATCTATGTTTGATTCAATTTCTAAAATGCCTTTCTAATTGTTGATTTTTATCCACCTCTTTAGATTTTTTATCATGACTGAACGAAACACAAAATTACAATTGCTAACATTTAAAATAGCACAGTTGTGATCCTCATTTTATTAACTCTCAGAATTAATATGATAGCATTTATATAAACTATAGCTGTGTTTTTGTATGAGTTAAGTGGCTTTTCTAGGAATTTTGGTTACAATTTTACAATACTAATGTCAATTTTCCCCTAGCTAAATAAGCAAAAGCAAAAACAAGGATGAGAGAGAGAAATTATCATTGCTGAACTCATCAAATCCATATTTAAATGTAATGATATTTTCTTCATTTCTCTTTCTGGAAACACACGTTTGAAAAGTGAAAGCCAACCATAAAGCATCACCAAACACCACAAATAAGAGAAAAGATCATCAAAAAATAACCTTGTGAATGTTTATTTCACTGAAATTTCCTCACATATACTTTTCAATATGTCTTTTCAGTCTCTTTAAAGTAAAGGAATTCCTGAATTTGCTGAATATTTTACAGAAGAACCCAACAACACAAACACCTCCCCAAAACTACTCTAAGTAAATGTGCGCTTCTAGAACAGCTCCATAGTTCCTGAATAGAGAATTAGCTGGTTGAAAATCTACTCAATTTTCGCTCCACATGTATTTTCGCTCTTCAAAGGGATTGCTTGCTGGGTTTTCTTGATAGTACATTCCACACTCTTGAATCTGTCATCACAGACATGAAGTGCAAAAAAAAAAAAAGAAGAAAATTTTATAAAGAAATCTATGTTTCTGTGAATATCTGAGAAACAGCAAAAGGGAAAAGGAACAAAGTGTTCAGCAAACATTAAGGTCCAGCACTTTACTGTTGATATGAAAAGTTCATAAAGTATTATCGCGCCTGTGATTCTGCTTATTCTATTTGTTATGTGGTGACATTAATATCACATATCACTGCCTGTCTGTTGTAATAATGCTGTTGTCTCCAAGGTGAAAAATTAACATTGTCATTTTAATCTAGAGAATTCCCTACATCAAATTGCATTTAAATGTGTCACTGTATATTGCAGGTACCTTTCTACCAGCAATACATGCAAATGATCATTGGGTAAACAAATTATAGTTTTCCTAAATTATGGGAATTGTTTCATGAAAATGTGCTTTAAAAGATTGCATTTTGTTTGTCATATTTTTATATTACATTGACAAATAACCCAGAAAAGATATTTGAAACAAGAAAGACAGGACTACGATCAGAGATATGGCTCTTTATGGAGAGTGCATTCCCAAGCCTTGCAGTGTATATTATTGAAAATTCAAGGCCAGGCTGGAGGAGACAAAACCTACTTCTTAGACTGATCAATTCCATTATAAAGGAATTGCTTTTTAAATAAGCGTTTATCATTTACCCTTTAAGAGCTCCTATCTCTGTGGTTCAATTGCATTATTAATGAGAATTTTAAAAGCTAAGAAAGGTCAAAGAAACCAAGTCTTTGCTTTTTAGGACTTGGTAACAAAATGCCTCCCCCCTCCCCCCCCCAACTTTTTTTTTTCCTTTTGCAGAAAATTGGTAGAAATAGGAAAACAAAAAATATTAAAAAAGCGTTATCAAGTTTATTCGGACTCATAGGGACAGAATAGAACTTTTTCTTCTGGTTTCTGAGATTTTCAACCCCACGGGAACAGACAGACTCATCTTTCTCCAATGGTGCAACTTGTTTGAAGCAACAACTTGAAGGTTGGTAAGCCAACACATAGTCATAAAGCTTTCTTAGAATTCAAGATACTCATGATGTAAACTTGGTTTACAAATAAAATGTTTCTTTTGATTAAAAGAAATAAAGATCAGGACTGTGATATGAGAAAAAACAGAGACGAGGAAGACCCGTCTGGGAAAACTGCAGCAGTCTGAAGATTTAGATTTATCTCTGACAAAAAGAATTCTGATGGTGCAGCAATTAACGTGCTTGGCTACTAATTGCTAGTCTGCTATTACTGGCAGTTCTAGTCTCTCTTACAGAGTCACTATGAATTGCAATCATCATACGGGAGGTGTGATGTTTTGTTTTCTTCTGAAATTTTTTCCTTTTATAATGATCATCCCTATTATACTTTATATTTTTTATCAAATATATTATTTATAAATTATTATTTAACATGGCATATTATATTTCAAAAATAAGCTTACCATATTCACATTTTTATACATCTTCTGTATATTTAAAATAAGCAAATAAATAAGGTTTCCGCTGACTCTAAAACCTAAAGAAAACAAAATAACAGCAAATACTTTCTTTAGCAAAAAACTAGAAATCATGAATTACAAGTACATGAAGTGTGACAAGGAAGGCCAATTTTATATTAAAAAAATCAAATTAGAAAGCTCTATTATGAAATGATATGATGACTAAATTAGATAAACCAGCTAGGAAATATTCAGGAGAGGTGGAAGTTCTTCTAATACTTGATTTATATCGACAGCAAAATAGAATTTCAATACATGAAAAGAAACAATTAATGCCACTTTTTGGACTTTAATGGAAGCAGTAGTTCCAGAATGTTGACCTTGCAACAATGAAAATATGGAGAAAATTATGCCTGATGGAGAAATAAAATAAGCAGTAATTGGAGTAAAACTACTAAATTCTATTATTTAACATAGCAAAGGGACTTTCATTCAAATATCAGAAAATATAATAAGTTCCTGAGCTATTCTCAGTTACAATTTTCCCACTCTTGTTTTATTATTTATAAATAAAATAATTGAGTTCCATTCTTTCCATCTACAACTTTTTAACTTATTATACATAGATGCAAGGAATAAAAATTCCAATCAAAATTAATGGAATTATCAAATATGTTGCCTTTATTTTAAAATATCACAGAACTGAAGTAAATTTTTATGGGATTTCTCCCAAGTTGACTCCCTGAAATATATGCCAAACCTAGCTGCTTGGTACACGTGGTAAATGGCTATCAACTTGGAGGTCAAGGAAAGCAGGTCAGAGGTTATTCTCCCTGGGAGTTGTCAACCATCTAGAGCAATCAGACTGTATAGTCTGTCCCAACCTAACTGGGGTCCACTCCCTTCTGATAAGGATAGCAGGAGATTGTTTCCCTGAAGGAGAGCCCAGGGAGGTCAGGCCCACTCAAGGGTGACCAAGGTTGGGCTGCCATACTGAGTCTAGAGTCCGCCCTTCTTGTCACATGTATATCCAGCCTAGCCCCTCCCCTTCCTATCATGTGTACACCCCTAGCTCATCCCCTTCCTGTGATGTGTGTGGTTACCTGTAATCATGCCCCAGAAGTATATATGAGCCTTATCCAGAAATAGAGAGACTCCTCCTGCCCTTTCTGCTGGTGCTCTGCACAGACCTGGGTGGTGAGATCATGGCCGTGCAGGAGGTGAGCATGAAACATGTCTGCTTGAAATGTGTCTGACTCCTTCATTTTACTCGCTCTCCTATTTCTCTATGACTTTACTGTAATCTTTATATATATATATATAATACAATTGAGCCTACTGAACCCATGATTAGTTGTAGGGGGCTGGTTTCCCCCACAAATGTTTAAAACTAATCATTACAACTCAGTACTTATGCATCAGGCTG
Organism: Echinops telfairi; assembly: GCF_000313985.2. Classification (NCBI taxonomy): domain Eukaryota; kingdom Metazoa; phylum Chordata; class Mammalia; order Afrosoricida; family Tenrecidae; genus Echinops; species Echinops telfairi. The sequence goes on along the minus strand of NW_022111324.1, from coordinate 39,085,214 downwards.
CCAACCATAACGTTAGCAGTTCGAAATGACCTGCTACTCAGTAGAAGACAGGGCTTCCTATTCCCATCAGTTCTACTCCATCCTGTAAAGTTGCTGTGAATCTGAATCAACTGAATGGCAGTGAGTCTTGTTGTTTTTCAATACAACATTTCCATTTTGAAGCCAATTGCTGAATTTGTGTCATACATTTAGAAACAAGATTAATAAAGAGTCTGAGACTAGATGACATAAAATACCATGGACACTAATACCATATCATTCAAACTTTAAATATAATGATAAAGGCCTTTGATTGAAATAGTTTTGAGCAGGAAAATTAGAATTAATTGATTAGGTCTAGATTACAAATCTACCACTAAACCATAGTGACTTTATTGAAATGTAGATTGATATATAAACATTACAAAAGTTGGATAATTCTTGTGGTTCCTCACAACAGTTAATTCTTTCCATTCTTGCAGAATATCTAAAATTGAGGGTAGTATATGGTGGTGATAATTTCTTTTAGAAGAATTATATCAGGCTAGTCCCAAGATGTTGAAGATTAAAGATGACCAAATATTCAACTGTCCTAAAATTGTATGCCTTGCGTGTTTCCCTACTCCTCCCTTGGGCATCTTCCCTCATGTCCCTTGGGTTCTGAGATTCCCTACAACAACCCACAGAAAGGCATCAAGTTGTCAGGAAATGTCTCACGGGCTGGTGGATGTTATTACTTCCCTAATGCCAAAGCAGACTGAGGCAAGCCAAATGTTGGTTCCAGAGCCAGGAAAAACAAAAAAAAAAATTCTGAAAATCAAAGGAAATCTTATTTCTACCAAAGACCAGTCAGGAAATAAATGCATGCCTTTGACTGGAGTCTTTTAGCATCCCATACTCTCAAGGAACTAAAGGATGGTCCCTTGAGTCATACTCTAGAACAGCTTAGTCTAAGGATGTTCTCAGGGAACAAAGGGTGTGACTTGGCTCAACACTCTCTACTAAAGAGGGTCTTGATCCCCCTCTAATCCTGTCCAATGGACCATGGGATTTTGGAGGACATAGAATCCATAATTATATTATGTAAGGAATTATGGCTAGAAGGACTATATTGATTGACTACAACTCGTGCATGTTATGCATGAGGAGATAAAGGAACAGCAAACTTCTTTTTTTTAAATCATTTTATTGGGGGCTCATACAACTCATCACAATCCATCCATCCATCCATTGTGTCAAGCACACTTGGACATTTTTTGCCATCATCATTCTCAAAATATTTGCTTTCTACTTGAGTCCTTGATATCAGCTCCTCACTTTTCCCCTCCCCTCCACCCTCCCTCCCTCACAAATCCTAGATAATTTATAAATTATTATTATTTTTTCATGTCTTATACTGACCAATGTCTCCCTTCACCCACTTTTCCATTGTCCGGGGAGGGGGTTATATATAAATCATTGTGATAGGTTCTCCCTTTCTCCCCCGCCTTCCCCTTCCCCTCCTGGTATCTCTACTCTCATTATTGGTCCTAGGGGTTTATCTACCCTGGACTCCCTGTGTTTCCAGCTCCTATCTATACCAGTGTACATCCTCTGGTTTAGCCGCATTTGTGAGGTAGAATAGGGATCATGATAGTCGGGGCTGGGGCTGGGGGAAGCATTAAAAAACAAGAGGAGAGTTTTATGTTTAATCAGTGCTATACTGCATCCTGATTGGCTCATCTCCTCCCTGTGACCCTTCTGTAAGGGGATGTTCTGTTGCCTACAGATGGGCTTTAGATCTCTACTCTGCAATTCCCTTCATTCACAATGATATGATTTTTTGTTCTTTGATGCCTGATCCCTGATCCCTTTGACAGCTTGTGGTCACACAGGCTGGTTTGCTTCTTCCATGTGGACTTTGTTGCTTCTCAGCTAGATGGCCTACGATAAAATTATTCATAAGAGAATTTGGGAAACTATTCCTTCCTTAATTATATTTCAAAAATAAAGCTTACTACATCCACATTTTATATGTTTATTGTCTAATGATCATTTTATTTATATATTTTTCCAAGATCATTTTATTGAGTTAATCCAGTCATCCTACCATTCCATAGTCCAATAACATTAAGTAGTAGGAGACAATTGCTACTATAGTCAGTTTTAAAATATTTTCTTCTTTCTTGAACTCGTTGATATCAGCTCCTTTTATTCCCCCTCCCCCACATGCCCCCTGAAACATTTTTTCTACTTGTTGTCTCTATAGAGTCATCAATCTTGGGTTTCATCTACCAACACACAGAAAAACATAACAAAGATTCCAGAAGGCTAGTCACAATGATAAAATACATCCAAGAAAAACACCAATATGAAAAATACACAGAAAAGATTGAAAACTAGATTAAGCCCAAAGTGTATCAGAGGAGAAATCAATGACAAAGTTTTAACCATTCAAGTCAGATTTATCATTTTATTTTACTCTAATCATCTTTCTGGTACTCTCTGATTGGTATTTAGAGTATTCCCATCCCTCAATTATAGTTAGAGGGAATTCACTGAAGACTTATTTTCTGTGTAGATCACTGCCATGAGGTAAACACAGAAGATACGGATGCTATCACAAAGCATGGTGAAGAAATTAGATGGTGGCAAGCTATCACAAAGAATAGTGTCTGGGATCTTAAAGGCTTGTTGCCAAAAAAGTAGCCATCTAAGTGAGATATCAACAAAGTCCACATGGAAGAAACGTACCAAAATCCATGGCCCAAGGAGAGTAAATTATATAATCCAAATCCAAAGGAGGGAATAGTATCAGAGCTTAAATTGTGAAATTCTGGTTTGCAGAAGGCTAGCAATGACAGTGGAAGCACAAGATACATTTGTGAGAACTACACAGAAAATAAACTCAGGTGATCTCCTTCTAACTCTACTTTAGGGACGGGAGGAGCGTGGTAACTGACAGAGGGCATTGGAGAGATGGGTGTAGACGATCAAAAGGATAAACCTGAGTGGAACGGGGAAAATTCTGTCAGTTGATTCCCTGTCTGATGCCCACTAGACTTGATCTGATTTTCAACATTTTCTGGATTTTTGTTTTGTTTTTGTTTGCTCATATTGGGATTTATCTCAGAGGTGTTATTTCATTGGGGATCACCTTCTTGTAGTTGTGTTGTGTTTTCCTGGTTTTTGGTGTGGGAATCACAGGATTGATGCACCTACAGGAACATCAAGTAGAATACGGGTTTGGGGGTGGGAAGCACACTGGTGGTGATGAGGGGGCAAAAGGAGACAATGTCAAGGAATCCAGGAAGAAAAAGAATGTTTGGAAACTGATTGAGGTAGTAATTTACAATTTTGCCTGATGTGATGGAACAATGGAATAATATGATATTAACTCCCAATAAATAATACATTTTTAAACATTGAAATAAAAAAAAGAAATAAGTCTCACATTTTTTATAATTGAATAGATTCAAGCTGATTAAATTGTCTTTAAGAATTCAATTATCATGCTTTATTTTTCCTCAAAATATTTAGAACTACTTGATTTTTATGACATGTTCATTTTATTGCTTGTATTTTTCTCACTCCCTGTATCTTAGCTCTGTCAGGGTTGGAGCTATGCTTTGTTTGCCACCTTGACCAAATATCTTGGATAGTTGCAGAGATAGAAAATCTTTCAATAAATATTTGAAATGAGAATTAAATTTAATATTTAGTTGTTTATGGTATTCACTTTCAAAAGTCATATTTCAGTGAGCATTGGATTTTTTTATCCTTTTTTTTAAGGATTGATATGATCGTCACAGAATTAATGGATACAAGTTTAAACACCACATTATTTAAACAATATACTGTTCATATCATTAAAGTGGCTTAAGGTTTTCAAACTGAGGGCATCAATTTAAGATGTAGTTAATTTTTGGTGTCTGAAATACTAAATATCAAATTATGTCCTAAAAACTGCAGTATAGGTTTAAGAATGCAGTTCACTTTATCTCTTTGTTAAATCATTTCTTCTGGCTAAATATTTGCAATCTACATAAAAATAGTCATTCTATATCACTTTTATTCATGTCAAGTGCAATACAAAAAATGAAATCAGGTAACAAATAACTGCTTTTAACTTGCTATATCATAGCATGCCCCTATAAAGGTCTTCTTGGATTACCAGGGTGATACTAGTTTTAATACTTGTGGGTGCTAATGGAAAGGATGGGGTTCACTTTCACCCAAAGATGGCTTGGCAATCTATTTTTGAAAAATAAGTCATTGAAAAGCTACTATGCAACACACTTCTATTTTTATACATGGAATTCTATGAGTTCAATCAACTAGACGAAAACTTGGGGTTAAATATCTATAAGAAAGCTAATAAATGGCCAGTAATATACTAAGTTGAAAGCATTTTAAGACTCTGATACAAACAATAGCCAAAGAAACAAAGAAACAGGAGACAATGGAGAAAAACCTCATATGGAAAAACCAAATTATCTTTGAACCATTGAATTTCAAATGATATAACTCATTAAATTCTAAGAAATCACAGTAATAAAATGTATCCCCAGATGAACACTCAGGACACGTTTATTAATTATTGATCATCTTCCCTGCATAAAATAATACCAAAGCATAATACACTATTTGCCTCTCAAGTTTATAAGATAGTTATTTAGGTTACAAAGGTCAGATGGATAGGTCTTCCACAGCTTTATGAAAAATACTTTTGTCTACTGTCAACTGTTAGTCAAGGGCATGTTTGCTGTGGGTGGCTGACTTTTAGTTAGTGTTAGTAGACATTCAATGGGTTTGGATTGGATAACAATAACAGTTACAAGGGCCTTATGAGCAGCAGGTTTATTTCAAAGTGGATACCCTATACAAGGAGCCCTGGTGATGCAGTTACAAATCGGTCTGCTAACTAAAGGTCAGCAGTTCAAAACCATGTCTGCTCCAAGGGAGAAAAACAGAGCTTCTACTTCAGTAAGGAGTTACAGGCTCGGAAACTTACATAGACACTTATTCCGCCCTTCAATAGGGTCAATATGCCTTAGCATAGGCTTGATGGCAGTAAGTTTAGTTCGGGGTGTACTTTTTCTTATTTTTCTACTTGCAAACTTCCCAATTGAACAGAGCAAGTCCCACAACCAAGTAAGATGTAAGACGTGTAGACAAAATACACTACCTAATGTCAGTGGTTAAGCTATATAAAAGTAGTTTTTGTACTCTACAAAAAATATTATCCCTCTGCTCTAGCTGGATTTGTAAGGTAGAATTGCAGTCATGGTAGTGGGGTGGAGGAAGCATGAAAGAGGGAAGTTGTATGTTTCATTGGTGCTCTACTGCACCCTGACTGGATCGTCTCCTCCCCATGACCCTTCTCTAAGGGGATGCCCAAAAGCCCACAATGATCTACATATAACCCCCTCCCAGGGCGATGGACAACAGAAAAGTGGGTGAAGGGAGACATCAGTCAGTGTAAGATATGAAAAAATAATAATCGTTTATAGATTATGAAGGGTTCATGAGGGAGGGTGGGTGGGGTAGGGAGGGGAATAAATGAGAAGTTGATACCAAGGACTCAAGTAGAAAAAATGTTTTTAAAATGATGATGGCAACAGATGTACAAATGTGCTTGACACAATGGATGGATGGATGGATTGTGATAAGAGTTGTATGAGCCCCCAATAAAATGATTAAAAATATATACCCCTATTTTATAAACAATGAAATGGATAAGAAGCCCAGAAATAAAATCATCCACTTATAGGCAACTGATGTTCAACAAAGGACTAAAAACTTTAAATGAGAAAGGCACACTCTCTTCAACAAATTTTGCTGAAAAATGGAAACTGCAAAAGGAAGGAACACACGCCACCGTGAATGAAGTCAGGAGGGATCAGAGACCTCAAGGTAAAGCCTAGAGCTCTCGGGATCAACATGAGAAAATCGGAATAAACTTAAGGGCCCTCTGGCAGGGCCTACACAGACTACCTAATCTAGTAACAGAAGCACACACAGGGGAAGACAGAATAGATGACTGGGGCCTATTCAAAATAAAACACAGATACTTCAAAAGACTTCATCAAAGAGTAAAACGAGAGCCCATGGATTGGGGAAAAAATCTTTAACAATGACTTAATTACTAAAATTTATAGAATTCTGTAACATCTCACAAGAAAATCAACAACAAATAATCCAATTTAAGGAAAGCAAAGGGCATTAATAGACAATTCACAAAGGAATAGCTAACAAATCCATGAGGAAATGTTCAATATCAATAACCATCTGAGAAATATAAATCAAAACAAGAAAGATTTACACTCAAAATGATAGATAAATTAAAGCACACACACAGAAAGAACAACAAATACTAGAGAGAATACAGAGAGATTGTAACTCTTCCATACTGCTGTGGACCTGTAAATATGTACAACTATTGTGTAAAGGGATATGACACTACCTAAAACATTTCTTGTAGAAATAACATACAACCATAATACCTCCAAAGAAATGAGAGGCAGAGTCTGAACAGACAGATGCTCTTCCATGTTCTCTGCAGCACAGTTCACAACAGCCAGAAGCTGGAAACAGCCCAAATGCCCATCAATAGAAGAAAGGATAAAGAAACTCTGGTACGTACACACAATGAAATACGACTCATCTCTAAAAAACAACGATGAAACCATGAAACAGCTCATGACATTGAAGTGACATGGAAATCATTATGCTGACTGAACTTAGTCAACCACAAAAGGACACATATTTTACAAGTCTACTTCTGTAAGGACTAACCCCAAGACGAAGGCAAGCTGCTGCTCCCAGATCATGTAATATGCTCATCAGATCTTTCAAGCAGTAAGGTAGATAGCTTGTCTTGCATCTATTAGCCATATATGTACATTTCAAAAACCACTTCAAATTAGGAGACCTTCCCTCAATTGGGGTCAGTTTTTCAAGATGGGGCAAAAGAAGGACCATTCAGTTGCTGCCATACAAAATTGTGCTAAGGTCAGCCTAAATTAACAGATACTCCCAGAGTGATAAGAAAACTTTATTGAAAATTCAAGTCAATATAAGGGAACAACCCCCCCCCCCTCAAACTTACTGCCATTGTGTCAATGCTGACTTAGAGAGAACACCTGTGGGTTTCTAAGACTGTTCCTCTTTACGGGAATAAACAGTTTGGGGACTTGAACTACCAGCCATGGATATAGCCCAACTCATAACCAATATACTACCAGAGCTCCTAAAATAAAGGAAAGGAGGCATATATGTCTTAAAGGAGGCAATTGCATTTCTGTTGATAGAAAAATGGGGAGGAACAACTTCCCATTGGGGAAAAATGCTTAACAATACTTCTATAGAACCCAAGGGGAGAGTATGCCGGGTAGTTTGTTCCTTCTTGGATACTTTTAATCCAGTTTATGTCCAGATCTTGGTGACCTAAGACATGTGCTATAGAGTATGGAACTTTAGACTCTGTTCTTTTGAGACACACGACAGCCTTCATAGGACACGTCGGAACTGGAAGTGGAAATCGCGCTCAGTGAACCCGCCTTTACCTCAAACTCCCCTGTAGCCTGTGGACTTCTGGCTGAAGCAACCTAGTGTGAGAAGAAGCAGATAATTGTTCTGATCCCTGGCCTTGAAGGTGCCCAACAAATGGTGGCCTTGTAATACCATATACTTATTATTTTAATTTCTCCCTGGCTTTATTATCACATCTATCAATCTGGTAGGCATTGTTGTACCATTATAAATAAATAATATTGAAAGTTTTAACTTTTCAGCAACCCCCAGTGTTTGTGTAAATAGTATACAGTCCCTTAAGAGTTTAATCTGTACAAGTCAACAATTCTTATATTGGAGTTCATAGCCAGCTTATTTTTGCATAAATTTCTTTTGCCAACAAAGTCTTAAATTCTACACTATTGGCTAAATTAGTGACACTATCAATTGTTTCATTATGTCCCAGAGGAATGATTGATAATGTTGTCTAACCTAAAATGCTGTAATGCCTCTAAATGGAACCAGAGACATATATAAATCATAGATATATGAAAGAATTTGGGGTTTAGGGCAATACAGAAGTGGCAGTTATTAACAAAATGAACAGGTGGTAGTTACTCTCACTGAACTTTCAGTTCAATGGAAGTGTTGTGGTACTTCTTGGAGGAAGCATTTCTTCATATGAAAATAATTACTATTACTATCAGAATGTAAAGCCATATGCAAAGTAAGCACAACTATTTCTTTTATTTATTTATATAATTTTATTGGGGGCTCATACAACTCTTATCACAATCCACATATACATCAATTGTGCAAAGGACATTTGTACATTTGTTACCCTCATCATTCTCAAAACATTTGCTCTCCACGTAAGCCCCTGGCATCCACTCCTCATTTCCCTCCCTCCCTTCCCACTCCCCCCTCCCTCATGAACACTCGATAATTTATAAAGTATTATTTTGTCATATGTTACACTGTCTGATGTCTCCCTGCACCCACTTTTCTGTTGTCCATCCCCGAGGGAGGAGGCTATATGTACATCCTTGTAATCTGTTCCTCCTTTCCACCCCACCATCCTGGTATCACCACTCTCAGCACTGGTCCTGAAGGGATTATCTGTCCTGGATTCCCTGTGTTTTCAATTCCTATCTGTACCAGTGTACATCCTCTGGTCTAGCCAGATTTGTAAGGTAGAATTGGGATCATGATAGTGGGTGGGGAGGAAGCATTTAGGAACTAGAGGAGAGCTGTATGTTTCATCATTGCTACACTGCACCCTGACTGGCTCATCTCCTCCCCGCGACCCTTCCTTAAGGGGAAGGGTCTACAGATGGGCTTTGGGTCCCCACTCCACACTCCCCCTCATTCACAATGATATGATTTTTTTTCTTTGATGCCTGATACCTCATCCCTTTGACACCTCATGATCACATAGGCTGGTATGCTTCTTCCATTTGGGCTTTGTTGCTTCTGAGCGAGATGGCCACTTGTTTGCCTTCAAGCCTTTAAAACCCCAGACACTATATCTTTTGATAGCCAGGGGCCATCAGCTTTCTTCACCACATTTGTTATGCACCCATTTGTCTTCAGTGATCGTATCTGGGATGAGAGCACACAATGATATGATGTTTTGTTCTTCAATGCCTGATAACTGGTCCCCTCGGCACCTCATAATCTCACAGGGTGGTGGGTGCTTCTCCCATGTGGGATTTATTGCTTCTCAGCTAGATGGCTGCTTGTTTAACTTCAAGCCTTTAAAACTCCGATGTTATATCTTTTGATAGCTGGGCACCATCAGCTTTCTTCACCACATTTGTTTATTCACCCGCCTGGTCTTCAGTGATTGTGTCGGGAAGGTGATTATCATGGACTGCAAGTTTAATAGAACAAAATATTCTTGCATTGAGGGAGTACTTGAGTCGAGGCCCAATGTCCATCTGCTACCTTCATACTAAACCTATAAATATGTGTACATCAATCTATTTCCCCATCTGCATATATAAATATATTTACATATGTACATGCCTGTATTTAGACCTCTATATATGCCCTTTGCCTCCTAGCTCTTTCCTCTATTTCCTTTTACTTTCCTCTTGTCCCACTATCATGCTCAGCATTCATTTGGGTTACAGTACTTCCTCTCAGTTACATTACCCTTGATCACACCCTACCAGGCCTCCTACACCCTCCTCACCACGGATTTGGATCACTTGTTGCTCCCTTGTCTCTGGGTTTGTTAACATCACTTCCTTTCCCCTACCTTCCTCTCTCCCATGTCCCCCATGAACTGTCAGTCCCATTGTTTTCTCCTCTAGATTGTTCATCCAGCCTATCTTATTTAGACAGACCTGAGGAGATAATAACATGCACACAAAAAAGACAGAGCAAAAGAAAACAAAACAACAACAACAAAAAGACAATGACAACAAAAAGACAATGACAACAACAACAAAAGCACAACACAACAGCAACAAAAAAGAAAAGCTTGTGGTTAGTTCAAGGACTGTTTGTTGGCCTTTAGGAGTGTTTTCTGGTCCAGTCTCATGGGGTGCCAAGCCTTGGCCCCAAAGTCTATTTTTGGTATTCCCTGGGAACTTCATTGCTCTGTTCCCCTTGCTGTTCTGTTGCACACCCTTAGTGCTTTGCCTAGTGTGATCAGAACAGACAGAATTCCCACTCTGTCTCCAGTGTTTTCCCCTGTAGGGCTATGGGTCACTGAGGGCTGTGGTGTCTCATAGGGGGGCCTCCGTTATGGCTTTCTCTGTGGATTGGCTTCTCTGAGGGAGAATATCGTCGTCAAGGCTTGGTGGGCCAGGCTGAAGCACAACTATTTCTTCTGGATTGTTAAGAATAATAGTTGGGAGAAATCATTCTTATTTCCAAACCTTGATTTCTGGATTTATGAACCTGAACTATGGAAGAAACCATGTCACATACTGCACAGTTTTTTAGAACGTAGAATACAGCATGGAGGATATTTTCTCAGCCATGCTATGTATTGCCATCTAGTTAATACTGTATCTTAGTATATTAAAGGTCATTTATCAAGTCACCTGCATTAGAATAAGGAAAACATAATTGTTGTTATTGTTAGATGCTGCCCACTAGGTTCCAACTCATGGTGACCTTTACATGTAATATTGCCAGGTCCTGCACCATGCTCACAATCATTGATCTCATTTTTGTAGTCCCTGTGTCAACCCCTCTCATTGATTATCTTCCTCTTATTCATGTTCTTTTGTGGAAATTGGTCTATATTGATAAACTGCCCAAAGCATGTGAGATGAAGTCAACTTTTTGTAGTGAACTTTCAAGAACCAGGATCAATAGTCATCCTTGATTCTGAGGAGCACTTTTACTAAACTTTATTCAAGAAAGATTTGTTAGGTCTTCCGTGGGTTTGTGGGTTTTCTACTCCTGTACAGTTACAGTTTGGGGAACTCACAGAGGCAGCTCTACCCTGTCCAAATGGTCGCTATGAGTCGGCATTAAGTTTGGGTTTTTTTGTCTGGATTTCTAGTTAATATTCTTAACCAACACCAGAATTACATTGCATAAATTTTCATATTCCTGGGGTCATATGCATATAAGGTGATTTAAAATACTGTGGTTTTGGGTCAGTGAACTTAAGTTCTTAAGGTGATAACTTTGTTTATTTTTGTTTCCAATACTCTTTTCCTGAAGTCCTATGTATATTATCCTGCACATGACAGTGTTGTATTTCAGAATACACAAATCTTGAAATGTTCTTTGGACAATAAAAATAAATCCATCACTCATCAATTTGCCAATAACAGTATAGTATAGTAGGCTATATGAATGTCCAATTAAAAGCATATCAGTGCATTCAGTTCACTAATTCCTATGATATTGAACTGTATTCATTCCATTTCATTAATAATTTCTAATTTTCCTAGAATCACACATCAAACATTCCACCTTCTAATTATTAATGTATATTTGTGGCTGCTTCTTTGCATTTTAAGTTATGCCATTTCAGCAAATATGTGAACGTACTGAACGATTTACTCCAGTCATATCATTACGGGTAACTCTACTCTGAAAATGCAGCGTTTGTCCGTCTATAGTTTGACTGTCTTCTAACCAGAGGGTTATCTTCCAGCACTACATGACACAGTGTTACATTGTATTCAGAATATTTTCAGTGACCTTAAAGTTTTTTGAGAAGTATTTTTCCAGGTCATCCTTCTTAGCTTTTCTTAAGTTAGAAGTTCCACGTAAGTATGTCCACCATAGATATCCTGGCTGGGATTTGAAGTAGCATGGTTTTCAGCATCTCGGCAACATACAATCCACCACAGAACGACAAACTGACAGAGAAGTAGTAAAGGAATATAGTAAGTTAATGTTCCTGTTTTCTTGGTTTGGAAGTGACACTGTGTAGTTTAATGTCAGCAGAAATGGCAGTCATGAGATTATTGGTAGAAGTATGGCAATAGAGGGCAGAACCTTATCGAGAGCAAGAGTTTATTCTAAAAGCAAAGTGCTACCAATGTCATAATGAGCGTGCCCTAGCATAATTAATTTACCATGAAGTAGCTACCTGATATTCCTAGGAAATGGTGTCACATCAGGTCTCTATTTATGGAAAGTTGGCATTCCCCATTGACTGTAAACAAATAAACATTGGTGAGTATGATAGGTAGGTGTACTGTGCCAACCTGGCCAATGAACACATGTGGGATTAATTGAAGGGCAGAGAGATAAATGGCTTGGTGAGCCTCGCCTTTCTTGTCTCTTGCTCTTTGATGATCTGACCAGTGTGCGGCTGCCTTAGCTTGTTCTCTGCCTCAATACACAAGCTACACTAGCTGTGGGACATCTGACCTGTGGACTGTGTCGCTGTGGCTTGAGGTTCCTTCAAGACATGCTTCGTCATACTACTGGAGCATACATCATTTGAGGGGGACTGTCGGACCCTGTCATCTGGCTGATTGTTGGTGACCTGCCTTGCTGTTTGCTGCCTGTGAAGGATAGCCTGAGTTGCTCTACAGAGGGCTACCTGGCAGCCCTCAAGATTGAAGGACTGCCAGTGTATTAGCTGTCTCACAGAAGTGAGTTGCACTGAGCCATTTGTACTACTCTGTAGATTAATTAGCTGTTTATTTCTTATGTTATATATCTATCTATATAAATATATGTAACATCATAAGTGTCCTAGTTTTATTTCTCAAGAGAACCCTGTGTAACATAGTGAATGAAAGTGAACATTGTATAACTTGCATTGTTGGCATGATAGCCAAATTGTTTATGAGTCATTTGGCAATGGCAATAGTAGATGAGGAGCGATGTTTACTGTTATTCTCAAAAGATATTATCTCATCCTCCTGCTGATGTCATCTGTTGGTGCACATTAACATAGAACTCAAATACTTCACATTGTAGGCCCATTCATATACATATCCCCAGGCTTCTTTACCACCATTTATATTTTTTATCATTGCATTTTCATGACTATAGCTCTGTTTCATGATTTTATGTGCACTTGATCATCAATGTACAAGCTAATGTCTCTTTTTCCTGACAAAAATAATCACTGGTTGAATTTCTGCAAACTGGAAATTATTTCCCTTAACCACTATCTTTCAAGGGAGTCTCAGAAAGAGACTACACTGCTGCAGCGATCAACTTCTGTGTAGTGAGATTTCCAGAACTAGGCTAAGTGCTTCCTTCCACAGTCAATGATATGTATAAAACGTTTAATGAGAATGTTAGTAAAGGCTGTGCAAGCGACAAAGGAAGGTAGTGGAGTGGGAGTTATGGACATGTGGATCAATTCCTCGTCCTGCTTACTTGTTTCTGCAGGATCGCTCAAGCTGAATCTCCTACAGACCACTTCACATCTCCCTGAAGTCACTGGACTGCTTTTGTCCATGCCAAACTGCGCCTTGATGTTGGTAACCTCCCAGTTCATTATCAGCAGTTTAGTCACATGAATGTGTTGACCTAGTGTTGTGGATTCACTAGCAAGTCAATACTGTTTCTCAAAAGGAGCATGACCATCTGCACAGGAAAGGACTTCTCTCTAAGATTTCAAGTGTCTGAGTTGTGAATCTTGTCAGTAACTCATCAACTGACACAAATCACACTACTGACAAGAGTGGATTCTGCTAATGCCCATAAAGTTTCTGTCTACTTTGTAATCTTCCCATTCTGATTTTCAGCCAGTGGATAATAAGCCTCAACCCACTGATGAATATACTTTTAAAGTTAGTGTGTATGCCTTCTAAATTTTTGCAGTTATATATATTTCTATTCCCCTCAGAAACAGAGTGGTCCTAAAGTAGAGCAGTGTATTCGTATGTTCTTATGAATACAAAATTGAATAGAAGCTATTTTCAGTAAATGTATTAGAAATGTCTGGATTTAGTGTAAATTATTTGTAGTAAGAGTTATCTGCAAAGATATACAGATGTGCTCAGGTTTGTGTACATACATCTATGCACAGTGACTCATGTACACATCTGCTGTAGGAAGAATTTTCTGATTAAAAGTTATTGATTTAATATCTCAAAATGAAATTGTATTCAACATATATTCCTGATTTTAGTGAAGTCCCTGAAAATTGAAGAATAATTCACTTTATCCGAACCTGTTTTATGTCTCCTTATCTATAAATATATATCTCCTTTTAAACTCCTATTCTCCCTACTTATCACTAACCCCACAATAAATTATACATAGACATTATGTCCTAATTGAACTAAGGTCGTCTCAAAAACCTCAAGGTTATACATTAGCAGCTTCTCATGAACATATTTTAGATGATTAATATAATTAGCCTGTGTAATTATGGGATTGATACATTCACAGATTGGTCCAATTAGCCTTTGAACAGACTGATGCCTCAATAGAGGAGCTAATATGTTCTTTGGCTGATCTCATGCACCTTTTATATTTAGTTTGATTAATATTCACACACTGCATAAAGGGCTAAAATTTAGTCTATCAATTTTCGATAATCACATGGCCATAATGGGTATCTCTCCAGGATTCTTGATTATTTTTGTTTTCATATATTATTGTGATTTTTATTATACTAAGAAGAAAACATTTTAAACTTTAATTTGTACATAAAATAGTGCTAGTGGAAGGATTCTGTAATACTGCCTCCATACAAAAAGCAAACAATTCTAGAAACCCTATATATTACGTATAAAATATATTTAAAAAATCAGTAATTTTAGTTTTCTGTCCTTCAGTAACTCTTTGGTGAATTTACCAATAAATTCCTTTTCTTTCATATTGTTGATTTCCCCATAATAGCCATTTTTTCCTAGTTCAGTTTGTCTGACACCCACTGCCTTTGTGATCATTTCTAATCATCGGGAACCAGCATTGTGTTTCAGAGACTCCAAATCTCCCCCGGGGCCGAGCGTCACTTTTCTCCCATGGAGCAGTTGCTTGTTTTGAACTGTCGGTCTTGCAGTTATCAGCACAATGCCAAGCTAACAGTGCCACCATGGTCCCTACAGTTCTATTCAGGATGTCTTTAATAGAGATAAAATGAGTGGATACATGTAAAATGAATGTATATGAAAAATTAAAAATATATGTCAAGAAGTAATATATTAATAGCCAAAATAATAGTCTGTGTAAACTTCAAGTGTTATTTTTATTCTACACAGCAACTCCACAGCTACTGTTTTTGCATTTGCTCTAATTATTTTTTTTTTAATGCAGCTATTTAGAAATCTCCTTTCCAATATGTTAAGGCCGATTAATGAGCTAAATCCACTGATGCAGAGCACTCATCCCAGGCAGTAAATGAAAACTATTAACGTATAATTTTCTAATTATAATGCAAAAGCTGGGGAGTGATAAAAGCTCATTTACCATGTTGTCAGTAATACAGATTTGTTCAACCTTATATTCCTTTAAACCACCTGAAAGTAAATCTGTTTTGAAAATGCTTCCCAAGACAACTTATATAGAGTTCTTGAATTACATATTTATGCCCAGAAACTATTGATCAGTTATAAGGCATATTGTGTTTATCAGAAAGCTATTTTATTTTCATACTCTACTAGTACATATATTTAATTGTATATATAGTTTTAGCATTCTAGTGTATAATAGATTTTCCATCAACAATTTGCTGTGCACAGAGATACATTGTTATCACTGCAAGGCTTTATTTTGCCTATCGTAACTGTTAGTTGCCTTTGAACCAACACCCGCACACAGTGACCTCATGCATAATTAAACCGAACCACTGTGATCCATAAGGTTTTCACTGATTGATCATTTTGAAATAACTCAAGAGGATTTTCTTCCTACACTTTATAAGCAGCATTATAGATAGGTTGTGATTGCGCACAAGTTGCATTGACCCGTAAATGAACCTACAACCTACTACTGCACAATTGTATTTAGTTCCATTCAAATGAGAAATTATGTAACCCACTGCAACTCTTTGAGGAAAAAATGAAAGAATAGAGCAAACAAGCAGATTTAATTAAAAAAAATAATAAAATAAAATTAATTTTTACAAGAAAACAGATATGTTTTTAATATGCTATTATGTAATTGCTATAAACTTGGCTTTCTATTTATGATTAATAATGTCATAATTGATTTGTTATTTTAATGTCTGCAGTGATTTTTTTTGTCTTAGAAATTTGTTCTGTAAAAAACTAATTTTGTACTCATTATATTAGAACTTAGGGGGAATATAGCAAATGAAATGTATTTTCTGTCATCTTTAACTGGAAATCCTATTTATAGTTCTTGTTATGATGTTAAATAAAAAGATCTTTGTAAGTACTTACTTGGTAAATTTTAGTTAAAGTATAAAATGATAATGTTTAATATCTTCTTCCATCTTTTTTCTTACATCATAAAAAAGAAAAGAAAAGCAACAGAATAAATCATTGCTTTAGAGTTTATTTCAACTCTGAGTGGCCTAATAGGACAGAGTAGAACTGCCCTGTAAGGATTCCTAGTCTGAAATCTTGTGTAGAAGCAGACTATAACATCTTTCTTACAATGTATAGCCCTCCAAATAAAATAGTCTATTATCTATTTCTTGCATAAATATGTTGGCTATGCATCTCTGTCTGACCTAATTTGCCAAAGAAAATAAAAGTTATAACTGAAAAAACAAGTTAACAGAATTTACTTTGTAAGGTTGAGGTAGCAGGATGTGTAATTTAATTTGAATACCCCAAACATTGTTGAAAGTAATAAAAATTTACATTAATAACAAAGCCATCACAGTTTGCATTGTAGTTAAATAATGAAGGAATTTAGGTACCATTAGGCAATCATTTTGATAAAGTGGAGGTTTCCCTACCACAGACCTTTAATGAGGGGCTCAAACATAAACCATTTGTGATGATGACATGGGGCCAGGTAGTGTTTGTTTATGTTATATAAACGGATCGCTCTGATTCAAAGGCATCTAACAGCAACAGAGACATTTATAAGTCATCATAAGAAAGGCCTCCATTATATACTTTAGTTCAACTCAAATCATACTATTTTGAAAATGAGGTGTCTAATGGACTTAAATCCACTTAAGTTGTATGGTACTATATCAGAAATGATCAGACTATAACAAAAACAAAAAATCCCTATTATCAGATTTATTTAAATACAAATATAGATTTAAGATTAATGTCAAAATTTTTTAAAAATTAAAAGATTTAATGCTAGTTAATTATTTCCATTTGCTTTCAATATTTGCTAAGTAAACCTCATTTTTAGGAGCCATTGACTTGGTTCCCACCCATAGCCACGCTATGCACCACAGACCAAAACCCTCCCTGCCCGACCCTGTGCTGTGCTCACAACTGTTCTCATGCTTTAGCCCACTGCTGCAGCACCATGTCAACCAAGCGCCTGTGCACCTTCCTCTCTTTTGCTGCCCCTCCACTTGACCTTCTCCATGCACTTGTCTCTGCTGACAACATGTAAAAGTATGGGAGACAAATTCTTGCCATACTTGCATCTGCATTTTGGCCATACTTCATCCTAGACACTTGGGTTTGTTCTTTCAGCAGGCTATGGTACTTTCAATTAATGATGATAAAAATAATAATAAACCTCATTAATGAATTCAAATCACAGGGAAACCTTGTAAACAAACAGTACAAATGTTCTCATTGTTTTTGTCATTTGTAATTTAGGGCATTTAGAGTAAAGAGTATATTAATTAATATTAAATAAATAGATAGTAAATAATGAGTAATTGAATATCACTATCAAATAAACACTCATGATAAGGAAAGGCTTAAGTTCACTTTCTTTCTTTTTTTTTTTTACATGAAACTTTAATCTCCAGTGGTTATCAGATGCAAAAAGAGAGATTCATCAATGTGCTTCTACTAGGAATTCCTTATAATTACTTACAAGTAAGTTTGTTCTTATGCATTCTATAGTAATTTTCCTAGTAAGACAAAATGAATGACACGAATGCCATAGAAATAGTTAACTATTAAAACATGTACAAATAGGATGTGGAAGCCACATCTGTCCTGATCCAGTTTCACAAAAGGGAAGTAGGAGAGTTAGCACAGCTATCAATCCGAGGACAAGCCTTATAAACGGCTAGACAAGTCTTTTCCCTTTTTCTGCCTATGCCAAGTCTGACATAAAACATTCTTTCCACAGTATTTGCTACTTCACTGGTTCAGTAATTCATTTCAGTCTCCATACAGGACTCACCACCATTTTTCTGTCAGGTTATTGCACTGCGTGTTGCTATAATGTTGGAAGCTATGTCACTGGTACTTCAAATGCCAACAAGGTCACACAAAATGAGCAGGTATCAATGACATTCACAGATTAAGAATAGATTAAGAAGAAGGAACTGGCTGGTTGCTTCAGATGAATTAGCGATTAAAATTCTATGCATAGTATTGAAACATTGTCAGATACTGGAGGCCTAATGAATAGAAGCAGACAGAGATAAAGCCAGAAGGCATTAAAAATATGACTGACGATGATCTTCTTTATCAAGTAAAGTTGACCTTAAAGGTGTGAATTGAAGTAAAACCGTAGAGAATAAGGCCTTTGGATAGGACGCAATATAAAATAAGAAGAAACACATACAAAAATCTACTAATAATCAGAACTTAAAATGTATGATATATGAATTTTGGAATATTAGGAGTCATCAGAAATGAAAATGAATTCATAAAGATCAACCAAGGTGCTGGAGGTCTAAAATTGAATGGATGGGGACATTGTGAATCCAAAACCCTGTGGTTTACTATGCTGGGAACGGCACAATCAAAAGGAATGGCATGGCATTCACAGTCTATCTTCAGGTACAACTTGGTCTGTGATAGGATTATATCTATCGGACTTCAAGAAATGTAATCTATACAACTATTATTCAAACATATGAACCAATACCTAACCCTTTCAAACTCACTGCCCTCTAGTCAATGCTGACTCACAGTGACCCAGAGCAGGGGGCTCACACTTTTCCAGCATGCGAGCTGCTTATAAAATGATCAAGTCAAAATGATCTGCCAACTACCAAAAGGCAAAGCCTATATTTTAATGTATTGATTGATTCATCTATTACATTTAACCATAAATGCATTGAGAATTCTTTATATGGACAATGTATGTTTATGTACCTTGCATAACAGCATGAGTCCATATTGCACAACACAACACAATGAACTATGTACATTTTTTGTCATGACCTGAGTTTACTCTGATGACTTGCACTGAATGGAATGAGCCAGCGACGCATAGTCTGGACAGTGGCTGCTGACAATCAGCCTCAAGCACACTTCCAAATGATTATCAGTCATGGTGGAACGGTGCTTGGACTTAATGATCTTTAGGTGGGAAAGGCTGACGTACATAAATAAGGAGAGCCGAATAATGTAGTCAAGGAGGTAGCACATTTTCTCCTGTTTGGGCACTTTCCCTCTGCAAGTAAGTTTCAGAACTATTCATGTACTCTGGACTTCAGCTGAATGTCGGCTTGTGGTGTCAACATCTCCCATTCCGTATGAAAGTGATACATTTTAGTCTTCTTACTTGGTCCAGCTCCCCGACTCATTTTAATACCCTTTCTTACATTTAAGAGAAAAAAAACAAGGTCTAAAAATTGGCAATAACTTAGCTTGTCAGTTTTGCTGCACTTAGCACAGTTGTTTGCACATGTGTTTGACACCTAAGATTGCATCTGATTGGCTGTGCTATATATCAGTTAAGTGATGGGATTGATGATAGGCTTATGTCTATGTTTTTAATGCCATGTGATCTAACCACGCTACATTTGTGATTGGCTAGTAGAGCTCGATCAATGTACTGAGCACCCCTGCCCTAGAGGTTAACATAGAACTGATCCTGTGAGTTTCAGAGACTGGAACTCTTAACAGGACTAGAAGGTCCCATATCTCTCCACCACAACACCTAGTGATGATGAAATTGAGGAGCTATAACAGTTTCCGGTCTAAAATTGATCAATATGCAATCAGGATATATTGGTAATTATTGGCAACTGGAATGCAGGAGTTGGAAAAAGAAGGAACGGTAGTTGGACAGTACGAGTATGTTCATGGTGATAGAAATGAAGTTGGAGATCATGCTAGAATTTTTCAGGACCAATTACTGCATCACGAACACACTCTTTTCAATCACACAAGAGGAATATACACTTGGACTTCTCCAGATGGAATGAACGAAAATCAAATACACTACATCTGTGGGAAGAGACTCTGGGAAAGCTCAATATCAACAGCTGAAACCAGGTCAGGGGCAACTGTAGAACTGATGACCAATTATTCATATGTAAGTTCAGGTTGAAGCAGGACCATTAAAACAAGTCCACAAGCCAAAATAAGACATTGAGTGGATCCCACCTAAATTTCAAGAACATCTCAAGGGCAGATTTACTCCATTGAACACTGTTGGCAGAAGATCTGATGATCTGTGGGAGGCAATCAAAAACAACATTCATGAAAAGAGCAAATGGACATTTAAGAGACAGGAAAGAGAGAAAAATTCAAAGGGATTCTCAAAAAAGACCCTGAAATCTTTTCTTAATTGTAGAGTAGCTAAAGCAAATGGAAAAAATTAATGAAGTCAAAGAGCTGAACTAAGCATGTAAAAGGGAAGTTTGAGAAAAATAGAATAGTATAATGAAATGTTAACAAACCTAAGGTTCAAAAACCAAAAAGGATGAATACACACAGCAACAAGAATCTATAATCTGAAAGAAGTCAAGAAAACATCCAAGCTTCCTGCAGCCAATGTTGGAAGATTTTATGCAAAGACATTGAATGATACAGGAAACATAAAAAAGATAGAGAGAATACACAGAATCACTGTAGAGTTAAATATTCAAAATAACTAGTCAACATTTCACCATTTCAGTAGGCAGCATATGAGCAAGTACCAAAGGTACTGAAAGAAGAAGTTCAAGCTTCACTGAAAGCATTAGTCTAAAACAAGGCTACAAGAATTGATGGGATACCAATTAAAATGTTTCAACAAGTTGATGGAGCACTTGTAGAACTCATTTGTCTACGCCAAACAATTTGCAAAACAGTTAGTTGGCCAACTGACTGGAAGAAATCCATATGTGCACCCATTGCAAACAAAGATAACCCAATAGAATGCTCAATTATAGAATAATATCATTAATATTACATGCAAATAAAAGTTTGCTGAAGATCATTCAGTAATGTTTGCAGCAGTACGTTGACTGAAAGCTGCAAGTGGTTCAGGACAGATTCAGAAGATGTGAAAAAAGGGATACAATTGCTGATGTCAGATCTTAGCTGAAAGCAGAGTCTACCAGAAAGATGTTTACTTGTGTTTCATTGACTGTGCAAAGGCACTTAACTGTGTGCATCCTAACAAACTATGGTTAGCCTTGAGAAGAATGGGAATTCCATAACATTTCATTGTGTTCCTGAAGAACTTGTGCATGTATCAAGAGGCAGTTGTGTGAACAGAACAAGGGAATTCTGCATGGTTTTAAATCAGGAAAGATGTCCATCAGGGTTCTATCCTCACACCGTACTTCCACAAGCTCTATGCTGAGAAAATAATCAGAGAAGCTGGATTATATAAAGAAGAATGTGGCAATAGGATTGGAGCATGTGTTGATAGAGATCCTCAAGGTGCATAGTTCAAAACCACCATCGACTCTTTAGGAGAAAAACTGAGTTCTCTAATTCCATAACCAGCTATGGTCTCAGAAACTCAGAAAGGCACCCTGCCCCAGAGGGTTGCGATGAGTCAGCATTGACTTCTATGGCAGTGAGTTTGGTTTTGGTTTTTACTAACAACTTGTGATATGTAGATGACACAACCTGGCTTGCTGAAAAATAAGGGGAGCTTGAAGCATTTACTTATAAAGCTCAAGGATTGAGCTTTCACTATGAATTATAACTCAACATAAAGAAGACCAAAGTTCTCACCACTGGACCAATATGTAGCATCATGATAAATGGAGAAAATATTGATGTTGTTGTCTTGCTTGATCTGCAATCAATGCTCATGGAAGCAGCAGTCAAGAGATGAAAAGATGCATTGCACTGGCTGCACAAGGCCTCTTTAAAGTATTGGAAAATGAAGCTGTTACTTTGAGGACTAAGTTGCACCTGACTCAAGCCATGGTAACTTCATTGTGTCATTTTCATGTGAAAGTTGGACATCAAATAAGGAAGACTAAAGAAGAATGATTGCATTTGAGTTATTGTGCTGACAAAGAGCTTTGAGAGTACCATGGACTGCTAAAGGAACAAACAAATCTATATTGGAAGCAGTAAAGCCCAAATGCTCCTTACAAGGAAGGATAGTGAGAATTCATCTAATGTACTTTGGACATGTCAGTAGAGATCAGTCTCTAGAGAAGGGCATCATGCTTCATAAAGGAGAGGAACAGTGAAAAAGAGGAAGGCCTTAGACACAATGGATTAACACAGTGGCTTCAACAGTGTGCTCAAATATAAGAACAATTTTTAATATGTTTTGACTTATTATTCATAGAGTTTCAATGAGTTGGATGGCACCTAAAAACAGCAGAGCTTATAGACAATACTCCCCAACAGGGGGTTTAGTAAGTGTGTTAGTCAGGGTTAACTAGAGAAACAAATTCATAGACACTCGTGTGTAATAGAGAACTTTATTTCAAAGAAGAATTGCATATTAAGAAAACTTCCCAGCTCTGTCCAGATCAAGTCCATAATTCTGATATTAGCCCATATGTTTGATACAGTTTATAAATTCTTCTTCAGACTCACACAATACATGCAATGGCAGGGAATGCAGGTATGAATCCATTGGCAGTAGAAGCATCTCAGTGCTGGCATGGGTCTCCACGTGGTTCCTCCAGGTCCAGTGCTCTAGCTTCATCAGCATAGCTCCATGTCTCTTGTCATCAGGAAGACAAAGCAGTGTGAGTGTTTGTCCTGCTTCCAGGGAGAAAGCCAGGAATTCCTAGAATCCTCGGCAGAAGGCCATGCCCACACAGGGGCATCATTGGCAATGACCTGATTGACATTTTAGACTTCACCCCTTCACAAGTTAACAGGAGATTATGTAACTGCCACAATAGGGAAGTAAGCAGGTTATAATTCAGGATCAGAAATGCTCATTCGGCTCTTCATTCAGTAAGAGCAACCTCTTTTTAATTATGCCTGTAAGAATGCCTTTGTTTGGTAATTTACCTCTCAATCACATAGTTTCTGGCTTAGTTTGTTCCTTAATTTCTGGCTTGCTGGGGCGGGGTTACAAAGCTCTTTGAGCACAGCTGATAAATGTCTGAAGGGCATCCATTCCACTGTAAGCTTCTACTCAAAGATGCTCAGTTCCAGTTGTGCTGGCTAGCAAACATAGCTCATCATTTAAAAAAATGAATTTGAGCATTGATATTGATGAGTTGCTCCAAGTCATTATCTTCTGCCTATAAAATAAAATTGATAATGTATAGAATACCTGAAGTTATACTAATCTCCTTACAGAAAATTGGGAGGCAGGAATCCTATCTTGATTATTACATTTCAAAAGTATGGTACTGAAATATTTTGAGGAAACATCTTTGGTTTAAATGCCATATATACTTGAGTATGACCTGACCCAAAATTCAGCTAATTTTACCATAAAATCTGCATTTATAATGTGCTGAAAAACTTGCCTTATACATGGTACATACAGTACTCTTGAAAAAGACCATATAATTATAAGCTATCTAAAATGAATTTTGAAATTCTGAAAATTTAAATGAAAAACCTAATTATGTCTTCAAAGTCTTTAATATGTTTAGGATATTTGTGTACATAAAATAATATGTTTAGGTTATTAAATCAATCAAAACGTATATTATAACTTTTGTTAAACTCTAATGTAATCTCTGTCTCTCAGAAAAAAATCAAACAAAATGAAAAACTTATTCTCAAATTGATATTGAATTGCAAGATCCCTATAAAAG
Organism: Echinops telfairi; assembly: GCF_000313985.2. Classification (NCBI taxonomy): domain Eukaryota; kingdom Metazoa; phylum Chordata; class Mammalia; order Afrosoricida; family Tenrecidae; genus Echinops; species Echinops telfairi. The sequence continues at coordinate 39,061,309 of NW_022111324.1, read as the reverse complement.
CCAAGTCAATACTGGGAATAAAAGAAAAAGAAAACTCACACTGCCCATATTTCAAGCTGAATTACAAAATTATAGTGATCAAAAGGGTTTTACTAGTATGCAGATAGACATACAAGGGAACTTCAAAAAGTGTGTGGTAAAAGTGTAATAAAAGATAGTGTAATTTTTCCATGATATTTTGAAGGCCCTTATATCCATAAATTGAATTAAGAATCCAAAATACAGTACAGGCAATTGATTTTTTTATAAGGGTGCTGAATTCATCTAAGAAATATTTCATCTTGAAGTTTTGGCAAGATGGTGCCCAGATCAGCAGCCCACATTGGGAACTCCATGGGGAACAGTGAACCCGGTGTCCAGGAGAATGAGTGGGGGCATTCTGATAAGTGAAAAGACTCTCATGACAGCCCAGACTACATCCTCAGTCGGAGAGGCGACTCCCCTCACACACACACACACACACACACCCTCATCTAGCCTCTCTCTGGAGCCCTGGAGATCAGTGACCTGGTCCTTGGGATTTTTCAGCCCATGCTGGCCATGCTACTTAGAGTCCTGCCACTGCCACCACCCAATGATCAGCCCCTCCTCAGCCTGATAGCCACATCCTGGTAGGAAGCTAGGCAGCTGCCCTACTGAGTTCCCCACAACTGTGGCTGGACACCCACATGGTGACTTTCCACCCACAGCACTATCCAAAATGAGTTGCTCCCTTTTTCTGAGGTTCCTTTCTCCACATGTAGTGGTGGGTCCCACCTCTGAGCTCAGGTTCCATCCACCATCTACCTGTGGCCACAGCGGCAAGAGCTAGACCCTGTCTGCAGTCTGCCTGTGATAAGTTTAATCACCTGCAGCAGTGGAAGCTCCTCTCCTCCCAAGGCTGCAGTGACACCTCTCCTCCTGGTGCTGCTCAGTGCCCCTGTCCATGGTAGCTGCAATACTTGCTCTCTCTGTTACCCTTAACCCATTCCCATCGCAGTGGGGATTCTCCCATAATTTCCCAGCACCTTCACACATAGAGCTACACTTGCTGCCAAGCCACCACTTCACCTGTGCACCTTGAGAGGGCTACCAGACCTGCCCTCCATATAGGGAATCCTGGATGTCTAAGGAGAGTTAAATCCTAGTGAGATAAAGATGTAGCCTAAACCTGCCCCCGTGAAGTTGGCTATATGCAGCCCCCAGAAGCATTTCCAGCAGCTTCACAAAGAGAGAGCCCAGGACTCTTTGACTCCATGGAAAATGGCATCAAGCTCCTCCAAAATGACACGCAGACAGCAAACTCAACAACCTCAATGATAAATCAGGACAAACAAAATGCATTGTCATAGGAAGACCTGAATCTAGTGAGGTGCACAGAACAAGCAAAATTTGAGCTATAACAGAAAGAAATTTTCATAATGTTGCCTGGAGCCATAGAGGATATGAGGGAAGCATTACAGAAAAAGGATAAAACAACAGAGGAGATGAAGACTATGCGCCAAAAGGAAATACAAGAGTTAAGGATAGAAAACCAAAGGGAAATACAAGAGTTAAGGGACGAGGTAACAAAAGCAAATAAGATGTGAACAGGTTTTGCCAACAGACTAGACAAAGCTGAAAATCGTACCAGTGACCTTGAGGATACAGACTTCAAGAAATGGGAAAGACAGTGAAACAAGATAATCAAAGAAGCCAAAGAAAACATGAGAATAATGTCGGATGATATGAAAAGGAACAAAATAAGAATAATTGAATTACCAGAACAAGACACAACAAAGAAGTCAATGACAAAAGTAGTGAGGGAATTCCTAGAGGTAAACTTCCCCCTTAATGACTGAGAATCAGGCGATCATCCAAGAAGCAGAGAGGAAACCAGCTACACTAAATCCAAGGAAGAATTTGCTAAGACATAATAGTTAGACAATCCAACTCTGAGGAAAAGGAGAAAAGTTATGAGAGCAGCTAGGGAGAAAAAGGCTGTCACCTGTAAAGGAATACAAATAGGAATATGCTCAAACTTATCAGCAGACACCATGAAAATGAGGAGAAATTGAAAGAAAGCAATGCAAACCTACAAATCCTCTATCCAACCAAATTATCTATCAAGATAGATTGAGAAGTAAGAGTCTTCCCACCAAGGACAAACAGACTGTTAAAAAAGAAACCCAGCTTACAATTGTATATATATTTCTATGAGGAGAACTACAAAATAGTATTACAAGAAACCTAAAGTGACCTCCATAAATGGAAGAATGTACCATCCCTTGGATCAGAAGATGTAATATAGTAAAGATGTCAGTTCTGCCCAAGGCACTATACAAGTTTAATGCTTTTCTGAAACAAATACTAAGGTCCGTCTTCACAATTATAGAAAAACAAACTGACTATCAAGTTCGTATGGAGGGGGAAGAAGCCCAGAATTAGCAGAGAACTCCTCAAGAAGGAGGACAAAGTCAGAGGGTTTGCTTTACCTGACTTTAGCACCCACTTCACAGCCAGAGTGGTCAAAACAGTGGTTTTGGTATAATGGTACTGGTAAAATGAAAGACAGTCAAACTTAGGAAAAGCAAAAACCCAGAAATTAAACCATAAGCATACAGACAACTGATCTTTGATAAGGGCCCCAAAAATATCAAATGGGAAACGGATACCCTCCTCAAGTGGTGTTGGAAAAAATGGATATCTACCTGTAGTAAAATGAAGCAAGACCCTTATCTCACTTCATGCACAAGAATAAACTCAAAATGTGCCACAGACCTTGAGGTAAACCCCCCATATATGAGGGACATCAATGAGGCAATTGGGAAAGCCTAAGAACTTTGGCACAGGCAATACATAGACTATTGTCAATAGGAAGATACAAACACAGAAGAAGCACACATTGATAAGTGGGATATACTGAAGATAAAGCACCCGTGAACAGCGAAAGACTTCAACAAGAGATTAATAAGAGCCCACAAAGTCAGGAAACATCTTTAGCAATGACACATCACACAAAAGCCTTATTACTAAAATCTACAACACTCTGCTAGTCTACAACTAAAAACAAACAAATAACCCATTGAGGAGATGGGCAAAAGACCTGAACAGAAGTTTCACAAGGGTGGAAATCCAAATTGCCAACAAACATATGAGAAAATGTTTCCAATGGCTAATAAGCCATAAGGGAAATGCAAATGTAAACAATGAGATACCACCTAACACCCTCAAAGATAGTTCAATTAAAACAAACAAACAAACAAACAAAAATAGAAAACAAATAGAAATAGAAAACAATAAGTGTTGGAGGGCATGCGTTGAGACAGGAACTCTCATCCACTGCTGGTGGCCCTGTAGGTATGAGCAGTCAGTATGGAAAATGATATGGAAATACCTAAAACAGATGGAAATTGAGCTACCATATGACGCAGTAATCCCCCCAAAGAAGTAAGAAACAGATCATGACCACATATCTGTGCTTCAATGTTCATTGCAGCACAGTTCACAATTGCAAAGAATTGGAAACAGCCTAAATTTCAATCAACCGATGAATATATTTAAAAATTCTGGTACATACATACTATGGAGTACGATGAATCACTAAAAAGCAGTGATGAACAAGTGAAGCATCTCCTCGCATGGGAAGAGTTGGAGGAAAGTATGCTAAGCAAGGTAAGTTAAGCACAAAATGACAAGGCCAGCAAAAAAGGTCAGCTAAAAAAGCTCAAGGGGCATAGGGAAAAAGCCATCAAATGCATAAATTCCTGGGGCAAGATCCAGGCACTCTGTCAGGGGTTGGACCCAATCCAGGGATGCATATGGCAGTCATCTTAAAGAGAAGGAAAAAAATTACAGAAGGATAGTGTGGGAACAAGGCACTAACCTACACATGGGGAGGGTATTGTTCATGTCTCCACAGGAAATCAAGAAAGGGAGCAGACCTCAACTTCCACCTGGGACTCCAAGCCTCAAGGGCCACACGCTAGCATGAAGCAGTAGACTAAGAGCAACATCTGTGGGGCCAGCCCCAGTCCCAGCTAAGTTGACCCCCTCCCTAGAAGAATGCATACAGAGGACAGCATTGAAGACACAGCCTTCACAGACCGCATGGGAGCAAACTAAGAGGAGAGAGAAAAGAAGAAGAGAGAGAGAGAGATAGCTGCATCCTGTCCTACCAAGCCTCAAGGATGACATTCCTGCTCAGGGAATCCAATGAGAGAGAAACCACCATGAGACACAACACCGCCTCATTGACCCACAGTGCTAAGGGTATTGTGCACTAGATACAGTGTGGGGTATTGAGCCCAATCTTACCTGCCCGGACACACCCCACCAAACACACACACACACACACACACACACACACACACACACACACACCAGAGCGAAACACAAATGGACAAAGCATCAAGGGGAGCAAAGCAATGAAGTCCCCGAGGAATACCAAAAATATACTTCAGAATTGGTGGGCAGGAACTTCACCAAAGCCTACAGGAAAACAATCAGTAGTGTCAGCAGCCAGACCTGAAACTATTTATAGAATTTGTTTTAAATTTTACTTTGTTTTACATTTTTTCTCATGTCTATCCTTATAAGATAGGCAGGTACCAATCCCTACTATGTAGACACCTGCCCCTCCCCCCAGAAGAATTTACTTCAGAGGACAGCACTGAATTTGCACCTCTGAGAGAGGGACATATCTGATCAGAGCACATGGGAGCAAATGAAGGGGGAGGAAGAGACAGTGGAACACATCCTGTCCCACCAAGCCTTGAGGATGATATTCCTGTTCAGAGCAGCCAATCCATGGAGGAGACCATATAGCTGGCCCCACCATGAGACACGACACCCCTCACTGACAGGGGACAACACTGATGACACAGTGTGGGAATTGCACCTGATCTGAACCCACCACACGTAGGCAAAACACTAAGGCAAAACAACAGAATAGCAAGGGGAATAGAGCAATGAAGTCCCCAGGGAATACCAAAAATAGACTTTGGTGCCAGGGCTTGGCATCCCATCAGACTTGACCAGAAAACACTCGTAAAGGCCAACAAACAGTCCTTGAACTAACTACAGGCTTTTCTCTCTTTTTTTGTCATTGGCTTTTTGGTATTGTTGTTTTGTTTTCTCTTGTTGCTTGGTTTTGCTCAGTTTTGTTTTTATGCATGTTATTATATCCACAGGTCTGTCTAATTAAGATAGGCTGGATGAATAATCTGGAGGAGAAAACAATGGGACCGGAGGTTCCCGGGTGACATGGGAGAGGGGGAGGTGTGGGAAAAGGAAGTAGTTTTAGCAAACCAAGGGATAAGGGAAAAACAAGTGATCAAAAAAAGTGAAGAGGGTGTAGAAGGTCTGATAGGGTGTGATCAAGGGTAATGTAACCGAGAGGAAGTACAGAAACCCATATGAAGAATGAGCATGATAGTGGGACAAGAGGAAAGTAAAAGGAAATAGAGGAAAGAACTTGGAGGTAAAGAGCATTTATAGAGGTCTAAATAAAGGCATGTACATATGTAAATATATTTATATATGAGGATGTGGAAATAGAACTATGTGCACATATTTATAGGTTTACTATTAAGGTAGCAGATGGACGTTGGGCCTCAACTTAAGTACTCCCTCAATGCAAGAATACTTAGTTCTATTAAACTGGCATTCCATGATGCTCACCATCCTGACATGATTGCTGATGATAAAGTGGGTGCATAAGCAAATGTGGTGAAGAAAGCTGATGGAGTCTGGCTATCAAAAGATATAGTAACTAGGGTCTTAAAGACTTGAAGATAAACAAGCAGCTATGTAGCTCAGAAGCAACAAAGCCCACATGAAAGATGCACACCAGCCTGTGTGATCACGAGGTGCCAAAGGGATCAGTTGTCAGACATGGAAGAACAAAAAACCATATTTTTGTTTGCTCACCTCCCCAGTACAATCGCTGAAGACAAATGGGTGAATAAGCAAATGTGGTGAAGAAAGCTGATAGTGCCTGGCTAGCAAAAAATATAGCGTCTGGGGTCTTAAAGGCTTGAAGGTAAACAAGTGACCATCTAGCTCAGAAGCAACAAAACTCACATGGAAGAAGCACATCAGCCCGTGCAATCACAAGGGATTATGTATTGGCCATCAAAGAACAAAAAATCAGAACACTGTGAATGAGAAGGAGTGCCAAGTGGGTACTCAAGACCCATCTTTGGCAACAGGACATTCCTTAGAGAAGGGTCTCAGGAGGAGATGAGCCAGTCAGAGTGCAGTGTAGCAATGAATCAATCAACTTCCCTCTGGTTCCTAAATGATTCCTGCCCATCCACCCCCACACTATCATGATCCCAGTTCTACCCTACAAATCTGGCTAGGCCAGAGGATGTACACTGGTACTGATAGGAACTGGAAACACAGGGACTCAAGGACAGATGATCCCTTCAGGACCAGTGGTGAGAGTGACGATACTGGGAGGGTGGAGTGGAAAGGGGGAACTGATTACAAGGATCTACATATAACCTCCTCGCTGGGGGATGGACAATAGAAAAGTGGGTGAAGGGAGATGTCGAACAGTGTAATATATGAGAAGATAATAATAATTTATGAATTATGAAGGGTTCATGAGGGAGGGGTAAGGGGGAGAGGGGGAAAGTGAGGAGCTGGTATTAAGGGCTAAAGTAGAAGGCAAATGTTTTGAGAATGATGATGGCAACAAATGTACAAATGTGCTTGGCACGATGTATATATGTATGTATTGTGATAAGAATTGTACGAGCCCCCAATAAAATGATTAATAATTTTTAAAAAGATAGGCAAGACAACCAATGCTAAGGAGAAAACAACAAAACAAATGTTTCTGGGGGGACATGGGACAGGAAGAGGTGGGAGAAAGGGAGGGGGAAACCAACAAACCCAGGAACATTGGAGCAATAAGAGATTGAAAATCGATGGGGAGGTGGGTGTAGAGTGCCTGATGGGGGTTGATCAACTACAATGTAGCCAAGAGAAAGTACTGAGTCAAATGAAGGGTGAGCATGATAGTGAGACAGGAGAAAGTAAAAAGAAACAGAAAAGAAGTAGGAGGCAAAAGACATTTATAGAGTTACAAATAGAGGCATGCCCATATGTAAAGATATAATTTATTAATAGAGATATAGGTCTATGTATATATATTTAAATATTAAGTATTAAGGTATCAGATGGGCATAGGGTCTCCACTCAATATTCCTTCAATGCAAGAGCACTTTGTTCTAATAACATGGAATTCTGTGATGCTCGCTTTCCCAACAGGATCACGAAAATCAAAATAGGCACATAAGCAAATGTGTTGAAGAAAGCTGATGGTGCCTGTCTATTAAAAGATATGTGTCTGGGGTCTTAAAGGCTTGAAGTTAATAAGTGGCCATCTAGCACATGAAAGAAGAATATGAAAGTACATGTTGACAGGATCAGGTAACAGGCATCAGAAGAACCAAAACAAAAAAATATTTTGGTGCAAATCATGGGGGTCGAAGAGGAGGACCAAAGCTCATCTATAGATAGTTGGACCTTCCTGCACAGAAGGGAGGAACGAGTTAGCCAGGGTGCAGCATAGTACCAACGGAACACACAACACTCCCCTAGTTCTTTAATGCTCCTTTCCGCCCTCCTCGCATGACCCCATTTCTACCTTACAAATCAAGTTAGGCTGGAACATGTACCCTGGTATAAATAAGAGCTCTCAACACACAGAATCCAGAACAGAAAAACCCCTCAGAAACAGTAACGGGAGTAGCAATGCTATGAGAGTAGGGAGAAGGTGGGGGGTTAAGGGGGAGAAACGAGAGACCATCTACAATGATCGATGTATTAAACACTCGCCCCAGGGAGGGTGGGGTGACCAACAGAATCATAGGTGAAGGGGGACAGTGGATGGCGTAAGATATGAAAATAATGATAATTTATAATTTATCAAGGGTCCATGTGGGTGGCAGGGTGGGGGAGGGAGGGAATAAAGAGGAGCTAATACCAAGGGCTCAAGCAGAAAGAAAATGTTTTGAAAATGATGATAATAACATATGCAAAGATGTGTTTGATACACTTTATATATGTATTGTGATAGAAGTTGTATGAATGCCCACCAAAATGAATTATTAATTTAAAAAATAAATATTTACCTCCAGAGTAATTAATGTATTTGTTGTTTTTAGGTGCATTGAGTGAATTCTGACTAATAGAGACCTTATGTACAATAGAAGGAAATACTGCTCTATTCTGTACCATCCTCACAATTGTGTTATATTTGAGCCCACTGTTACAGTTATTTTATCAATAGATATTGTTTAGCGGCTTCTCTTTCACAGACTTTCTATTTTACCAAGAATACTGACTTTTTCTAGTGACTGATCTCTTCTAATGAGAAGTCCAAAGAAATTGTCTCACCAGCCTCTTTTTTTTATGGAGGATTTTGGATATATTTCTTCCAGAAATACATTTGTTAGTTCTTCTGGAAGTCCACAGTATTTTTTATATTTTGAAGTCTAAGCACCAGATTTGCCTACATTTAAATATTATATGGGTGGTCAGTATATTTTGACTCTAAATATGTAAGTGGATTATTAAGATTGTCCTAGACAGCCCGGGGAAGGGGAAGTCCCCCTTTCAGGAAAAGGGATGGAAAATTTCTCAGTGGAAATTGGGATACTAGGACTATAAGGTCATGACCAATCCTGTAAACGTTTCAAATCTGCAATACTGTAACATGCTCCAATAATAGTTCCGTTGTTACTTCCATTGTCCCCCTGTGACTATGATAAATTGAGCTACTGCAAATCACAATTTTGTGATAAATTTCTCTATTTTCTGATAATTTATTATTAGAAAAATGACTTTGAAGCCTGTGGACACTATTATGTCCTCATTCGGACAGTCTCCCTCCTTTAGATATATCGTGACTTTTTCTTTGTCCTCTTTAAGGCTTAATAAAATTGGAATTGACTTGATGACAGTAAGTTTGGAGTTTTGGGTAAAATATACTTCATTCCCCCCCCCCCCACAAGAGCATAAGAAACGTATTTAATTGAGTGACGAGATTTGTTTATTTTTGTTTGGTTTTGGGGTGTGTTTTGTATTGTTTGGCTTTTGTTGTTTTTTAAATTTTTAATGTGATGTGATTGCACCGCTGCACAGAAATAAACATCTATCTTTCACCCTTTCTCTGTCTCTGCATTTATAGGTCTAAACTCCTAGATCTTTCTGATCTCTAGTTGATCATTCATTTATGCTAACACAGAAAAACTGAGTAAAAATGGATACTGATAATCGTCTCTCTGAGAGTGGCTGATGGGTTCTTACCTCCAAAGTTTTTGTTATGCATTCAGCTAGCAATGGAACATTTAACTATTGGATCATTAGAACTGTGTGGTGGTTATATAATCTGTTGTCAATTTGAGAGGATTTAGAGTGAAGGGGTGGAGTTTAGCCTGCCAATCAGGTCACAGCTTGATGAGCTCATTTGGAGGTGCTCAGGAGATAGAAGCTCACTAGAGGCAGGACACAGGCTTACTCCAGGTAAGACACTTCTGATGAGAAGCCACATGAAGCTACCCTGATGCAGCCAGAGCCCCAATAGCTGCAGGAACCATGTGGAGACTCTTGCCAGCACTTAGATGCTTATAACACCACTGGATCCACAAGACTTCCATTGGCCTGTGATATTCCTACATTCGGTGTTGTTGCAAGTTTTTCGTGAGTCTGAAGTGGACTTTATAGATTGGTATTGGACATATGGGCTAATATCAGACTTATGGACGTGATCTAAACTGTACTGGGATGTTTCCTCAATATTCAATTGCTCTTCTATATAAAACTCTTTCCAATACACATATGAGCGTCTATGAATTTGTTTCTCTAATCTACCTGGATTAATCAAAGCTCCTAATTAAAACAGAATAAACCAGAATACCCACCCCAACCAAACCCACTGCTATAAATTCTGATGCAACTTTTATCAACATTATATCAGATTTGCAAGGATATAAATATGGGAACAGACAACCTTTTCTTTCAGATTGGCTGGTGAGTTGGAATCACCAGCATTGCAGTTAGCAGTCCAGCCCTCAACCAACAGTGTCACCAGGTCTAAATAATAACTACTTGGCCAATATCCAATCTAACAGAAAAAACAAAAGCAAAACTCTTTTAAGAATTGCAAAATATTTTTTTCCTTAATTTTCCATTATTTTAGAGAAAAAGGAAGAACTATTCTATGAGTCTGGGTCATAATGGTAATATCCCAAGACCCAGCATACTAAGCCCTCATGCTTTGAATTATATCATATACAAGCAGAAAATATTTTAATGGTAAAAAATACGTTCTACCTACAATTGTGAAGCCAAGATACACTAACAAAATCATACTTCAATAATTATTAGGACAATGTAAGTATAAAAAATTATAACAAAATTGTAGGTGTTCATTTGGTTATCAAAAATATTCTTTGTAAACAGTATTGAAAGCCTGTCATGTAGTCATTGCAGTGTAAGTTTTAAATAAATAAATATATATATATATATATATATGTACATATCTTTCGCTTATCTAGACTTATGGCCTTATTTTGTTAACCCTAGTGGTAAATTAGTATATAAACATTTTTTCTGGGTTGTAAAGCTAAGTAAAATGTAAAGCACATTGAAGTATTTATTTTAATTAAAATATAATATAAAAAAACACATCTGGTAGGCAATGGTAGCCAAAGGCAAGAAACCAGAGACAATGTAATAAATAGTAAAATACCACCTGCTTATGATTTCTCCCTGTTTTTTCTAAGCATGGTGTTACAGAACATTAAAAACTTTAGTACATCAATCTATTTTATATATGCCAAGCTGCTGCCCTGGATATCTTCAAATTTGTTATTCAAATGTAGTTATTTAAATATCAATTTATATAAGTTTTGATACATAAAAGATCCATTGGTATATAATATTTGGTAATACACAAGGAAATTAAGTATGCAAGAAATAGTTGAATGTATAGATCATTAGGATACCATAAATATATATGACTTGCATAATCTTAAAATATTTGTGTCTTGTATTCTATATTATTAGAATGCGTTCTTTACAATGTCACAGGTGACTGTAAGCATTTGGTGAGGTTAGAGTTCAGAAATTGTTTCCTCAGAGTCCTAAAAGCTTCTAATGTGAAACATTTACCATATTTCACTCTGTGAATAAATAATTTGTCTGGTTTCATATGGAATTTCTGTCTGTAACATAAATCCTTGGACTCATGAATCATGAAAAGTGAAAACAAGAGAACATATGGTACTTTCTGCAAATTTTCTCCACAGAGTTCATTCTAAAGATTTTAAGGATCTGTCTTCAATTTGACTAAATTTACAAATCCCGTTTTCTTAACCAAGAAAAATGATTCCCTTGTATGGATGCATTGGAGAGGAAAATAGCAAAAGGAAAATTTCGGGTATACAAAGCTATGCAAAGATATTGATATTTGTAGACTGCCATATAGTTCCCAAAGCAATCAGTAGCCAAGATCTCAAATTTTGAAACAGCCAGGTAGATTATGTGATATTCTACTTATATTAAATATTTGGTTTTTGGCCTTGTACTTGGTATTATTAAGTACTATTGAGTTGATTCTGACAAAATTAGCTTATTTATATACAATAGAATGAAACACGCCTGCTCCTGAGAAATCCGTTTATGTAACCTAAACCTAAACCATGGGCCTTTGATTTAAATTACCTAAATATTGCACTATTAAATGTCATGAGCAAGTCATAATTATCTACTTTAAAGTGATCACAATATCTTCGCTATGCAAAACAAGAAAATAAACAATCATATTATGAAAAACAAAATAAAAGTATATGTAAAACTACTGACTAATAGTCAATGGGTACATTTTATAATCCTGACACTACCCTAAATCTATTATGGTGATTGCTTCATCCAGTCATCATATTGAATTTATGACTAGGTTCTCTTATTATTTCTATTACAAAGTTTAGATATTGAGACATCTCACTCACTCATTGTCATTGACTGGATGCCAACTCATAGTAACCCTATAGGAATTGCCCTAGTGGATTTCAGAAACTATAACCCTTTAAGGGTGCAGAAAGATGCTGGTTTTGAACTCTAGACCTTCTGGTTAGCAGTCGAATGCATAACTACTACAGCAGCTTAAAAACCCATGGTAATGAATATTTGGTTTATGTTGAAATTACTTTCCATGCTGGGAAGGACTGTGTGGATTATACACCCATGGCAATGATTTATTTTGTAAGAATCAATACTATACTATTTGCAAGGAATTGGAGCTTGAAGATGTCCCAAATGTCTAACTCTTCCAAGATACTACAGTGCTCCATTTCCCCCCATTTATCCCTTGAGAGATTCCTTCATATCTCTGTGTTCTTTGATTTGCTGCAAGAACCCAAAGAAATGCATGAAACTTTGAGAAAATGTTTCATGAGGTTGTGGGTACAGTTCAGTCTGAAATCCAAGGGTCAGGCAGAGATAAGCCAAATGCAGGGCCCAGAGCCAGAAACCAGAGATATTCAAAAGCCATAGCAAGTCTTCATGCTTCTATCAAATCTCTGTCAGCAAAATAGAGACACTGCTTTACAAGTGAGGCACTGTGTGTAGAACTAGATGGTGGCACCCTTGTATATCCAAAGAAAACCAAGAGTGCAACTGAGTCCACACCCGGTACTAAGGTAAGATTTCAAGGATGTCATTGAGGCAAAAAGAGGATGGCCTCCTTCCCAGCCAGTACTAAAATGGAGTCTGAAAGATGCCTTCAAGGGAACAAAGGACATGGCTTTTCCACACGTTCTACCAAGACCAGTTCTCAACCCTACCCCATCCCTGTCCATCAGCATAGTAGAGTATGCCCTCTGAAACAGGACTATAAACACAGGCGTTAACATCCAGAAGCATATATAACATAAACGGAACTGAGATAATTAAGGTTTACTGTGCCAACCTGGCTGATAAACACATGTGGGGTTAATTGAAGGGCGGAGAGATAAATGGCTCAGGGAGCCTTGCATTTCTAGTTCTCGGGGTTCTTGCTTTCTGATGGTCAGACCAGGGTGTGGCTGCCTTAGCCAGTTCCCTGCTTCAGCTGGTAAGGCTCACTTCCTGGAAGACATCCCTGAGGAGAAGCCACATGGACCTACCCTGATGCAGCCCTGGGTGCTGTAGCAGCCACGTGGAGACCCCTGCCAGTGCTGAGATGCTTACACGTTCACTGACTCAGCTTTCCTCTGCAGTCGGCATCATTGTGTGTGTTTTGTGAGATGGAGGAGGACTTTGTAGATCGATGTTGGACATATGGGCTAATGGTGGACTTATGGTCTTGGACAGCACTGGGTTGGGATGCTTTCTTAATTTATACTTACCCCTTATATAAAACTCTCTCATATATATATATGAGTTTCTGTGGATTTGTTTCTCTAGTCTACCCAGATTAACACAGGAACTATGGCTAGAAAGGCAAAATAAATTTACTCTCACTCAACACCTAAGAAGAATGTTTAAGTGACCTTGTGAATTCTACTGGAATTGGAATTTCCCTTAAAAAAAAAGGAAATTCATTTTTCTTTCACCATATATACTCATTTGTGTTAGTCTGGGTAGACTAGAGAAACAAAATCATAAGTACACAAATGTGTATAAGACAGAGTTTTATATAAAGGGTAATTGTACATTAAGAAAGCATCCCAACCCAGTTCAGTCCAAGCCCATATGTCCAATATCAGTCAATATGTCTGATACTAATCTAGAAAATCCCCTTCAGACTCATGAAACACATGCAATGATGCCGAGTGCAGGACAATCACAGGCCAGTGGGTAGAAAGTCTTTGGATTCAGTGGTGGTATAAGCATCACAGTCCTGGCAGGGGTCTCCATGTGGCTTCTTCAGCACCCAGGGCTGCTTCAGGGTAGGTCCATGTGGTTTCTCCTCAGGGATGTCTCTCAGGGAGTCAGCCTTGTCAGTAGAGAGTCTCCAAGGGAGTGAGCCAAGAGAGAGTCTCTCCAGTTTACAAGGAGGAAATTCAGGAATCCCAAGAATTCTCAGGAGAAGGCCATGCCCACTCAGAGACCTCTTTGGCTATGATCTGATTGACAAACTAGATTTCACCCCTTTACTCTTAATCCTCTCAAGTCCCAAATTGACACCAGATTATGTAATTACCACATTATTCAAAAAAAGTTTTTGTTTTGTTTTACCTTCTATTTCCATTTCCTCTTGCTTTTAGCCTTCCCCTTTTTTAAAATTTCTTTCACTTCTTCACTTTCTCTTTGCTAGGCATCCTTCAAATTAACTGCATGTCATCTTTAACAGAATATGACGGGCAAATTTAAAGCAGCAACGTGTATCTTTCTTCCATGTAACTTGAAATGGATATGCACAGAAAAATTCTTCCAACTATAAATCAACAATAAGTAGATGTAAGGAAGGGAGTAAAGATAAATGGATGTGTATAAAAATTTATTCCAATTTAGAAGCACAGAACACGGAAAGTTAAACGGTTTATTTTTCTAATTCACTTTTGATTTCACTTTTTCAATGATATATTGCAATCATCCCACAAGCCTTTGAATAGATGTGGATGTGTACATTCATTTGAAAAGGGCTACATTCCTATCTGCAGAAAAAATTCAATTTACTGAATAATATATACACAAATTTACAACAAAACCCCAATTTTCTCCTTAGAAATGAGAGTCAATTATTAAAATGCATACTATTTTTGAGATAAACCTATTGGGAACAAAAGTAAATACTTATTCAATCATCAAGCCACTGTAAAAACAATACAAAATAAGTCTATATATATATATTAAACAGAGCATTCCCAAACTAGACAAAAGAAAACAGAAAATTACATTTTGAAAATGTCTTTGTGGAGCAACATCTTGCAATCACATATAAACTCACATAAATTTTAACTACTTTAGTGACTTCCTCTTTGTACTTCATCTAAAATTAATATTTCTTAGAAATGTAATATCCTAGTAAATAAAGGTGATAAATTAACTAGAAGTGTAATATCCTAGTAAACAAAGGTGAGAAATTAAAGCAAATCCTGAAATGCATGTAAAATTAACCCTTGTATTTGTGAAACAGTGAAAAAATGCTACGTTATAAGGAGTGCTGCTTTTAAAAATCTCCTTCATTTACTTATGAATATTCAATAAACTTTTGCAGTACCATACTGGAAAGGCATCAATTATTCTTCAATCTTCTGTGGTTTTTAAATTGCACATGAAACCATTGAAAGTACCATGAATTAGGTCAGGTCTCCAAATGACATATTTTATTTTCAGCGATTTTAAGTGATCTTTCCCAGCACATTTGCCTATTGCAATATGTCATTTAATTTCTTGACTGCTGTTTCCATGCATGTAGACTCTAGATGCAAGTACAATGAAATCTGTAACTAATTTGATAGGTGCTATGCTTACATGGTGATGTGGTTTATTGGTACATGTGTGAGGACTTTTTCTTTTATATTGAAATGTAATGCATACTGATGGCTGTAGTCTTTTATGCATATCAGTAGGGGTTTGCCCTGTCTTCTCATTCTGCCAGGAAGGTTGTGTTATCCGCATATTGCAGGTGTTTACGAGCCTTATGCTAATCCTGATGCTGAGTTCATCATCTAGGCCAGTTTCTCAGATTATTTGTTCCATATACAGAGTGAATTAAAAAAAAGCAAAATGATATTGTTCTGATGGGCACCTTTCCTGATTTTAAAGCACTAATTATCCCCTGTTCTGTCCAAGCAAATATTTGCTGGTCTTTGCATAGTTTTTTCAGGAGTACAGCTCACATGCTTTTCAATGTTATTCATAGTTTATTAGAATTCACACAGTCAAATTCCTTTGCTTAGAAAAGAAAACAAAAGTGAACCTATTTTTGCTAACTTTTGTTTTCAGCCAGATATATCTGATGTCAGCAATGATAACCCTCATTCCATAATCTTTTCTGAATCTTTCTTGAATTTCTGGAGCTCCTTGTCAATGTATTGCTGAAATCACTTTTTAAATGATCTTAAATATAATTTTACTTTCATGTAATATAAATTCTATTTTTAAAATTATTTGTACATTCTATTGGTCATCTTTCTTTCGAATGGGCACAATGAGGGCTCTCTTTCAGTAGGCTGGCTCAGTGACTTTCTTCTAGATTTCTTGTCATAGACAAATAAATGCTTTCAAAGTTTCATCCATTTGTTTAGTTAACAAAACACCTAAAACTTGGAGTTCACAAGCTCAACAAATTATTGAAAGGCTGTCTGGTGAGGCAGCTCCATACTATTATTATAATTGGCTCTTTAACAAGCTTTAAGGTATTAGAGAAGGTGACAGAAACAGCTTTAATTGAAATGTACTCTGGAATTCACAAATTAAAGGCATTAAGAAGTCATATATGTGATTAAAATGTCACTGAAATTAATATTTCCTATAATCACTACATACATTTTATGTCTTTTCATCTCTGATGATCATATAAGTACATCTGTAGAAAATGTAGTGGTTAATCACCAACTTTAAATCCAAGCACCTGAATTTGAATGTCCATTTTATCCTTGTTTCATGATTTTGAAAAAAAAAGGTTTTCTGTCTAGAGGCCCTGATGATGTGGCAGGTTATGTAATGTGCGTCTAACCACAAGGTCAACAGTTTAGTCCCACCAGCTACTTTGCAAGAAGAAAATGGAGCTGTCTCCTCTCATAAGATTTAGAGACTAGCAAACCCTAGAGAACAGTTGTGCACTCCTCACGGGGTTGTTATAAATCAGAAGCAATTGAAGCAATGGGTAAGCAAATAAGGTTTCTATTTATTTCAAATAGAGGTAAGAACAGTTTTAGCCTGAATGGGTTGTGAGGATTTGTGGTGGAGTTTGCAGCCTGCACACTGGCAGGGCTGTTAACATTAAGCGATACCATCTGCAAGTGGACATCTGAGTATGATAACAGTGAAGTCCATGCTACTTTATTGTATGTAGCAAATACTTTTTCCCCCATGAAGTGATTTTATTTATTTTTGTCATGTTAAACCTTCCATTTTTGTTCCCCTCCCCCATCCGTCCTCGCTCCTATTCCCACACTTGTTCCTGGTATCCTCTCAGTCATCAAAGTCTTGTCTTTTGGTGTATAAACCACATTTCTTCTCATTTTTCAGTGATAATGTTGGTGATATTAAATGTTTACCTTTGTAATATTGACTGTTTCTAAGAAAAGTTTTACCCCTGCCTTGCAGTGTTTAACAGTTATCACAGTTCTCTATGCATAAAAGTATGAATGTGGGCAATGAATGTACAAATGTGCTTTACACAATTGATGTGTGTATGGATTGGGGAGTGGAGGGATTAAGTTGGGGGTTGTTTTCTAATTTTTTTTTACATTTGAAACCATAACAATAAACGAGCCCCCTTAAAAAAAAAAAAAGAGTTGTATGAGCCCCTAATAAAATGATTTAAAAAAAAAAAGTATGAATGTACCACAGCTGCTTATCCATTCTTCTGTAATTGGGGTTTGGGTTGCTTATATGCTTTTGTTATTGTGAAATTGTTGCAATAGACATAGGTATACATATGTCTGTTTGTGTTATATTCTTAATTTCTTTTTGATATATACCCACTAAGATTGCTGAATCATAAGTTACTTGTATTTGAATTTGTTTAAGGAAGTACCATATTGCTTATTATGCCAGTTGTACAATTCATACTAGTTATTTAAAAGCAATCCAATCCCTCCAGCATTGTTATTTTCTGTTTAATTGAATTTGTTACAAGTGTCAATGTAAGGTGATATCTCATTACTGTTTTAATTTGAAATTTTCTTATTGCTAATGATAGCAAACATTTCTTCACATGATTGTTAGTTGTCTGTATGTCATCTTTGGTAAATTGTCTATTCATGTTTTGTGTCCAGTTTTTGTTTAGATTATTTGTATTTTTCTTGTTAAGATATAATTTCCTATTGATTTTTGAGATTTACCTTTATATCATGTATTATTACTCAATTTCCCCCCTCCCCAAATATGCAGGGTCTCTGTTGACTCTTTTGATGAAGTCTCTTTGTTGTGCATAAATGTCATATTTTTAAATTTGTGTTCTACAGTGTGGAAAATTTTTAGCAATTTGAATATATAATAAGAGGGGACTACATGTACAATTATTATCAGTTAGTGTAGACAGTAAGCTTTATATTGTAAATGTTTTATTTACCTTTCCTTCTATTTGAATTTAAAAAGATACTGGAAAGATTTTTAGGGTACTTTTGCATTTTTAGTTCCCATGTAAATATACTATTTGGATTAAGATATATTTTGGTATAAGAAAACATTTTTTCACATAATGCAAGAAGAATCATATGCTCTAGGAATAAAGTTTAAAGAGTGAGTTCTGATTTTTAAATTAAAGAACAAGGGAAAGATATTGGTTTTCTTGAAGATCATAAGATAACATATTGAAGTCAATTTTAGTAAGAAATTTATGATAGAACAGGATAAAACTTCCTTAATCTTACTTTACATGTTTTCTAATACTTCCATGGTGAACATAAATGCACATTGCCTCTGGGAAGGTCTTCCAAGTATTAAAATCAGGATCCAGAATAATGATCATAAGATCCAGAGAGGAAAATAACTGTAATAGACATGCATTCCTTGACAACTGAGGACAGTATTCTTGAAAAAGTGCTGAACCCAATACATTTTGTCCAAAGGAGGAACACAGTCAGCATATCTTACGATGAAAGAACTGAAGAAAAAAATAAACCTTGAATTACAATATTGAATGATCCTATGCAATATTGAATAATGCAGGAAGCATTAAAAGATGAAAGGAGTACACAGAGTTGCTATACCAAAATGAACTATTCAACAATCAAACATTTGAGGAGATAATGCGTGATCAAGAAATGATGGCACTCAAAAGTCCCAGCTGCGCTGAAGATATTATCCATAGACAAAGCTGTAAGAACTGATGAAATACCAATGAAAACGTTTGTAACAAGTGGATGAATCACCAAAGCACTCACTGTTCTATGCCAAAAATAACTGACCAATCAGCTGGAAGAGATTTGTATTGTTACCCATTCCAAAGAAAGATGACTCAACAGAATGTGCAAATTATAAAACACTATCATGTACAAGTAAAATGTTGCCGAGGATCAGTGTACAGTGCCTACAGCGGGACACAGTGGGTGCTTTCAGACACTCAACGTGGGGTCAGAAAAGGACAAGGCACAAGGGATCTCATTGCTGAGATCAGACATCTTAGTTGAGCAGAGGATACCGGGAAGATGTTTTGTTGTGTTTCATTGACTGCAAAAGATTTGACTGTGTGGACTATAATTAACTATGGATAGCATTGAGAAGCATGGGAATTCCAAATCAATTAATTGTACATCAATCATTTGAACAGAACAATGGAATGCTGCATGTTTTAAAATCAGGAAAGGTGGGTGTCAGGTTTATGTCCTGTCATCCTGTTTATTAAATCTGCATGCTGAGCAAATAATCTAAGAACCAGGGTTAGATGAGGAAGAACGCAACATTAGGATTGGAAGAAAAATTAACAACATTCTATACGCCAACAATTCAACCTTGCTTGCTGAAAGTGAGGATGGCTTCAAGCGTTTTTTGATAAAAACCATGGATTTTAGCCTTCAGAATGGATTACAGCTTAATACAAAGAAAACAAAAAGCTCACAACTGGAAAAATAGATAACATCATGATAAACAAAGCAAAGACTGAAGTTGTCGTGAGTTTTACCTTACTTGGATCCACAATCAAAATCCACGGAAGCAGTGGTCAGGTCAAGAGTTAAAGAATACATTGCACTGGGAAAACATGCTGCTCAAGATCTCTTTAAAGTGCTGACCAGCCAGATGTCACTGAGGACAAGGAACTGTCTCATTCAAGGCATAGTAGTTACCTCATGTGCATGTGAAGGTTGGATGTTGAATAAGGAACATCAAAGACAAATGGATGCATTTGAATTATAGTACTGGCAAGGAATTCAGAAAGTACCACGAATTGCTAAAACAAATCAAAATTTGGTTTTTGAAGAGGTACTGCCAGAATGCTTTTTAGAAGTGAAGATAACCAGACATTGTTTCACATATTTTGGATATTTATCAGGAGAGACCGGTCTCTGGAAAAGTATTTCAAGCTTGGTAAAGTAGACGGGAAACCAAAAAATGGAAGACCCTGTACAATATGGATTGGCACAGTGGCGGCATCAATGTGTTCAAACACAATTGTGATGGTGGTGCAGGATTGAGCAGTATTTCAATGTTGTACATAGGGTCACTTTGAGTTGACAATAATTTTATGACATCTAACAAAACAACTGTGAATGAAATATAACATGAGAAGTGGTTCTAGGTAAATATATATATGTATGTATATGTATATATGTCATTATATATACATAATGACATAAAGATAGGTGGATTTGTCTGTCTGTATGTATATATGTATGTATGTGTGTGTATATATATACAACAAGGGAGCAGATGGACTTTGGGTCTCTACTTAAATCTTACCTCAGTACATGAATGGCTTGTTCTAGTAATGTGGCAATGTATGATATTCACTTTCCCAACCCAATCACTAAAGACAAAATGGGTGCATATGGTAGTTACATAATCTGGTGTCGATTTGCAGATTCAGAGTGAAGGGGGTGTAATCTAGCTTGTCAATCTGGTCATAGCCAATTAGGACTCTGTGTAGGCATGGCCTTCTCCTGAGGATTCTGGAAACTCCTATATTCATCCTTAGAGGAAGGAGACAGTCTCTCTTGGCTCACTCCCTGGGAGACCTTGCAGCTGACAAGACACATGGAACTACACTAGAGGCCTAAACTGAAGGAACCACGTGGAGACCCTTGCAAATGCTGAGATGCCTCTACCACCACTGGTTCCACAAAGTCTTCCCACCCACTGGCCTGTGATTTTCCTGCTTTTGGTGTCAATGCATGTGTTTCATGAGTTTGAAGAGGACTTTATAGATTGGTATCTGATATATGGGCTAGTATCGGACTTATGGACTTGATCTGGACTGGGCTGGGATGTTTTCTTAATGTACAATTACTCTTTATATAAAGCCCTTTCTTATACACGTATGAGTCACCCTGGATTTGTTTCTCTAGTCTACTTGGACTAACACAGTGCATAAGCAAATGTGATGGAAAAAGCTGATGATTCCCAGCTATTAAAATATATAGTGTCTAGGGTTCTGAAGACTTAGAATTAAACAAGCGGCCATCTAGCAGGGAAGCAACAAAACCCACATGGAAGAAACACATCAGGCTGTGTCATCATGAAATGTCAATGAGAATAGGTATCAGAAATTCAAAACCAAATAATCATGCTGATGTGAAGGAGTGTAGACAAAGTGGAAATCTAAAACTCACTTGCAAGAAAATTGGACAGTCCCTCACAGAAGGGCCACATGGAAAGGATGAGATATCCAGAGTGCAGTATAGCACTGATGAAGCACATAACTCTCCTCTAGTTCTTTAATATTTCCTCCCCTTACTATTATGGTCTTTGTCATACCCATTAGTCTTGTTGAGCCTGCGTGTGTTCATTTGTATAATCAAGATCATTTGATGCATGAAAGCCAAGACAGACAACACTTCAGAGACAGTAACAGGAGTAATGATTCCCTGAGGATATGGGTGGAGAGTTGGAGGGTGAGGAAGAGAAGAAGAGCTGACAGCAATGATAACTATATAACAACAGGAGTAATGATTCCCTGAGGATATGGGTGGAGAGTTGGAGGGTGAGGAAGAGAAGAAGAGCTGATAGCAATGATAACTATATAACCCCACTCTAGGGGAATGAATAATAAATTTTTAAGCTAATGGATACATTGGATGGTGTAAGATATAGCAAAAAAAAAAACCCAAACCAACACCAGCAATAATAATGATAATTGCAATAATAATAATATATAATTGTAAGTGTTGCACAGGGGTAAGGTGGGAGAGAGAGTGTATAAAGGGAAGCGAACTGATATAATGGGAAGAGAGATGCGATCAAAGAGTTCAAGAAGAAAGAAAATGTTTTGAAATTGGTGGTAGCAGTAATTGTACAATTATGCTGAAACTAAATGAATTATGGATTGTTATAATAACTTTAAGAGCTCCCAATAAAATGATTAATTAATTTAAAAATGGAAACATGGGATTATCTGCTCAAGTCTGATAAAAAAGTGTTATATTGTGGTTCTCAGGTAGTTGCAGATTTTATGTTGCTTAAAACCAGACCCTTCTTGGTCTATATTGTTGCTGTGACCCCATGTTACAGAATAGAATTGTCCTATAGGATTTTCTATGGTATAATCTTCATAGAAGTTGGCCAGGAGATCTTTCTCCTATGACCACTGAGTTCAAGCAGTCAGACTTTCAGTGGGGCTTAGTTGTACCACCAGGGTTTCTTTCTTACTCTATGTGTTCCAGAAAGAAGGAACTGAATTTACCAATAATGCAATTATCTTATCTGTGTAAGACCTTACTTCAAGAACAGTGGCAGCCTTAATTTTTTTTGACATATGAGGAAAAATTCAGATTGATTTAAGCATTGAGACTATGACCTTCATATTGTGTGCTTCATGGTTTTGGAATGAATCATCAATGGGGGTGGGTTCATGCTATTTAGATTGATTGGTTCTACTACACATTAGTTTTAAAGAGGTATGTATCTGGGATTTAGGCAGCTACTTTCTTATCTAGCAGGCAAAGTTAGTGGGAATCACAGAATCCAGAGCAGGTAGTGCCATGAAGAATTCTACCAGGAAAGAATCACAATAAGATATGTTTGAGAGACAATTTTCAAGAGAAAATAAAATCTAGGTATAATGGAAAAAGGCATCAAAATACCAACTATGACCCCATGACCAGGAGATAGGGAAGTTTTTCTTGCATTTTTATTGTTAAGTACTAACCATTATTTTACTTCATCTTAAATAGTATATGTAAAATGCATTGTTGCTTATTTATCATATACTTTTATTTCTGGTACTCAGGAGTGTATGTTTGACTTAGAAGTGACATAAATATCAATCAAAGACATAGGCAGTGGATAGTTATATAATGTTGAATTGTAAGATTGGGAAGTTTATAGCAGATTTCTGTTCTCTGCATTCTTGTGTAGTACTGTGAGCCTAGGAATTATATATCTTACTTCTCTTCTCAACAAAGTTTCCAATCAGATTTGTATTTTACCAACACAATAAATACACATGAGACAGTGTAGAAGACAAGTGAGTGTCACCTTAATCTTCCTCCAGCAGTGGTGAGCAGCAGCAGCATAGAGGACCACTGCTTTAGGTGGTCAATTTAGTATTATCTCAGCCAAACTCTCTTTAACCAAATTACTACAACATTTGAAATTCTTCAATCTGATAAAGTAATATTTGTAAAAGAAATGTTTCATGACTTTAAGAGTTGAAGATATGTTTGTTTGTGCAACATGTACAAGAGTACAATGACAGAGCCTTGCATACCGAGGACAGATATGGATTTCACTGGGGGAAAGGCTGTTCTGAAGTAGATTCTGACTCACAGGAACCTCATGTTTTTTAAAGCATAACCGTTCACCATAAAGCTTTTTTTTTCTTTTCCTGATCAATCTCTGAATGGGCTAGAACATCTGAAATTTTGATTAGCAATTGAGTGTGCTGACTGTCCAAACACCCAGGGACTCCATCAGTAAAGATTTTCTGATGTATAATAATGACGATTTTGAAATTTTACAATGATATTTTCCATATGAATTTTTTATAGAACCATAAAATTCAAGCCTTGTGTAGTGTGTATCAATTACTTTTTGAGACTTCTCAGAAACAAATCAATGAGTTGTATTCAAAAGCATTTTAATGATTTGAAATCAAAAACAGTTCAGCTCATATATATTTCTTATCTATACTAAACACACACACATATAGAAGTATACATAATATATATAGCATAGTGGTTACACTTTGGAATGCAATCCTCAATGCTGGCAGTTCAAAACCACCAGCTGGTCCTCTGGTGAAAGACAGGGTTTTCTAGTCCCATAAACCGTTAGTCTTGGGGACATATGGGGGCAATTTTATCCTGTCCTATAAGGTCACTAGGAGTTGGTGTCAACTCAATGGAAGTGAGTTTTGAGTTACAGATATGTATTTCTTATAATAATCACAGATTAGTTATAGAAATTTTGAACTATGTTCTAATTTTAAAAGACAGGTATTAGAGCATTTTGTATTAAACAATGCTGTATCTATTTCAATTTCCTTTACTGTGACAGCTTGTGTGTT
>NW_022111324.1:39033790-39035489 GCF_000313985.2 Echinops telfairi | reverse complement strand
AAGAAGAAATAAAATGTTTGGAAACTGATTGTGGTAGCACTTGTACATTGGACTATGAAATATAATAATATCTATAAGTGCTCCTAATAAAATGATTAATTAAAATTAAAAATATATATAAAGGAAAAAAATAAGGGTAGTAATTAAGTCAACTATAAGAATACGTTAATAAAATCAATATGTTTTGGTCAAAGGAAATATCAGTCTTGTAGACAAATTTAATCTATATTTAAACTGCAGCTAATTTCCACTCTTGAAATAACAAACAAGGCATGTACAAGTATATATTAATCACAGATTCATTCAGTCTTGCTTTAACTAGCATTTACTGTGCATGATTTCCCCCTTTACTTTTTAGCAAACACTATAAGCACTCACTATCAGATGATTAGACACATCATAAATCTAATCCACCCACATGAATGTATCATCAACGCACCATCATTATCACTTCCAAGATGTTCTGTTTCTTTTGTATAATTGCAATGTGTAGTCTGTACACCACTCAGTTCTTTTTATTAATGTACTAGGCTCTATCTGACTTATATGTTATTTCTAGGAAATAAATCTTATCATTATCCTAAAAAATATCATTAACCCCTCCTGACATACCTATTTATACAATGTCAAAATTTATTAATTGGAAGGCTTTTCTTGAAACACCTGAAGTTTCTGTTCCCATTAATAAAATCTACTTTCAGAGATGGTTTTAACCCTTAGTGTGAATCCTGGTAGCAGTATCTTCCCTGTCTATTTTTCAAAGCCACAATGCTAGCTCTCAGGATATCTCACAAAAAAGCACACAAACTAAACTCACT
The DNA here is from genome assembly GCF_000313985.2 of Echinops telfairi. Classification (NCBI taxonomy): domain Eukaryota; kingdom Metazoa; phylum Chordata; class Mammalia; order Afrosoricida; family Tenrecidae; genus Echinops; species Echinops telfairi. Next base: position 39,034,671 of record NW_022111324.1, on the reverse strand, counting down.
GCTATTGAGTCGATTCTGACTCATAGAGACCGTATATGAGAGAATAGACCTTTCCTATGGGTTTCCAAAACCGTAACTTTTTATGGAAGTAGAAACATCCTCGGTCTCCCTAGAAGTGGCTTTTCAACTGCTGACCTTGAGATTAACAGCCCAATGCATAAGTACTACCTCACCAGGGCTCCCAAGATAACTCAGACATAGCATTGTTTTTGTTCTAACTCTTCAAAACAACTGGCAGATGGGTCAGCTTTACAAAGCATAGGTCTTTAATATTATTTTCACTAATTATTAAATGAAATGTTATAGATATACATATATGTACACTATATGTACAGTCAAGCTTACAGTTTAATCATTAATTTCTTTCAACCCACATGTCTTTTCCCATCCTTCTAGGTTTATAAAATTGAAATATAATCTATAAAATATTCACTACCATAAGCGCCTATTATAAATCTTAGGTTTTCGATCCCCAGCACAACTACAGAATGTTTTACCCTTGCGCCATAAAGTAAAGCTAGCACCATAAGGAGAGAGAGTGAGACAGAGACAGAGGATAGATTAGCATTTTTGAGTTATCCTAAGTAACGAAGAGCTTACTTAAAACTCACTATCATTGAATGAATTTGGACTCATATTGACATGATATAGGTTTTCTGAGTTTGGAAAGTTTCAAGAGAGCAATCAGCCCCAACTTTCTCGCACAGGCTTATTGGCAGAATTGGACTGTCAGTCTTGTAGTTAACAGTCCACTGTTTGACTGACAGCACCAAGCTGATTAAGAGCTGATTTGGAGAGAGAGCACTCTGTCTTTCCCCACATTCCATCTTTGCAAGCTTGAATAAATAGGACCTCGTATTTCATCATTATTTTCTTAGTTT
>NW_022111324.1:39031200-39032616 GCF_000313985.2 Echinops telfairi | reverse complement strand
CAGAATGTAACTACCCTTGTGGGTTTCTGAGACTGTAAATCTTTACAGGAGTGGACAGCCTCATCTTTCTCCTTTGGAAAGGCTAGTTCTTTGAACTGCTGACCTTCAGGTTAGGAACCCAGGGAAAACCAAGTATGCCACCAGAAATCTGAGTGCATAGAAGTACTAAAAGATGGGCAGTTGCTAAGATATCTTTGCAAAAACCAGAATATAATCAAAGATGGTGAAGGAACACACAGTTTAAGGAAGCCACAACTTGAGATGAGACTTTTATAAACTGCTCTCAAATTAAATAGTTTCTTCTTCTCTGAGTAGTGTGGAGGAAAAGGTTTGATAGTGTTTCTGGCTAGTGGGTAAGCAGACTGCATGATAAGAAGTACATTCAACTAAAACTGGACTTTGTATGAGAAAGGGGGAATGCTGGCATCTTATTTACGTGGGGGTAAAGATTAAACACAAAACTCACTGTCATCGAGTTGATCCCAACTTATAGTGACCTTAGAGGACAGTGTAGAACTGCCCCTGTACATTTTTTGAGATTGTAACTCTTTACTTGAGTAGCAAAACTGCCTTTCTCGTGTGGAGTGGCCAATGGTTTTGAACTGTTGACCTTGTGGTTCGCAGTGCAACATGTAACTGGTACTTTGAAAGTAGATATGAGAAAACTGAAGCAACATTAACGTGGAAGGAGGGAAAGAAAGAAAGACGGAAGGCAGGCAGGCAGCAGGCAGGCAGGAAGACAGGAAGGAAGGAAGATAAGCAGGTGGAAAGGACTGAAGGAAGAGAGAAAAGGAAGAGAGAATGTGAAATATTAAGCTGTCAGCTTTGCTTGGTACTTGCTTCATCCTAGAAGTAAAACTGTCTCTCTCTTTTTTTTTCATAGTGAGTAATACTTCACTTTGCCTTGATTCAATCTTGCTCCCCAAATTCACTATTGGCACTCTTGTACTCATGGCTCAGCCTGAATTTCTGTTAGAAAATTATATGGAGGATTGAGTGGGAGTAGTTGGGCTCCAAGGATGTTTTCTCTCACATTTTTTTGATTCCTAATAAATACTGACAAAAATATAATAACCCACATATTATATACATATTAAGAATCTTGCAAGGCAAATAAATCAACCACCATTCATTGAATATTACTCAGAACCACCCTATAAAGGGTTTCCAAGGTAATAAATCTTTATGGGAGCAGACACCCTCATCTTTTTCCCAAGGATAGCTGATGTATTTGAATTGCTGACATTAAATTAGAAGTGCAACATTTACCCAATATCATCTCCAAGAAAATAGGAAATATTCAAGAGACAAATATTAAATAAAGAAGTCTTTTCCACAAACTTCAAAATTAAAGTAGTAAGGCTTTTGCTTGAAATTAAACTTAGAATGGATTTATTATCTTAAATATACTCATAC
>NW_022111324.1:39028342-39029383 GCF_000313985.2 Echinops telfairi | reverse complement strand
ATTTAGAGAGATAGGTCAAGGTGTTACTTGTGTTATTAAGTTCTTAAGCTAAGAGACCTGTGATACGCCTATGTCAAGTTGACTTTCAATTGTTCTCTTTCTCCTATGTGAGACTTAGTTCATGATAGGTGAGGGAGTGAGATGTAGAGAGAGGCTATTCAGCCACTGTTTATTTTATCCAGGAAGAAAATTGTCAGAGCCTAGAATGCAGGGCATTAGAGGAAATATCATTTTTACTTTTTAAGTCCCATTTCAATCTGATCACTGAGGTCTCATACATGACAGAGAGTCCCTTATTCTAGCTTGATCTCATAAAGATTACTACTGAGTTGTTTAGGTCTTTTATTATGGGAATAATAATTATGGTAATCCCCTGGTGTTGGCGATGGCCTGGGGGTGTCACTTCTTACAACAAAGCCCAACCTGCTGGGATCTCCTCATAGCTAGTATCCTTGTATTGTTCCAATTAGATTCACCTTCCCTGGAACTCCACCTTCCTGTGTTTAAACGAGGTCCTTTAAATAGCTTTTGCCTTGGTTCTTTGGGAACATTTTGACAGAATTTGTTGCTAAATCATGAGGATTTGCTTTAGTTTTCTATTCATAGAAGGTTTTTTGTTATTTTTGCCTAGCTTAATTGACATTCTCTGGAAAAGCTGTAAACAACTGATGATTTAATACTTTTTGTATGACCCTGGGCTGCAACTGGCACTGTGATTTGTCTAGAAGGAATTGCTCAATGTTATATGCATATGAAGATGCAATACCATAAAATGGAAACAAAACCACGATACCTGATCCCATTGACACCTCATGATCACACAGGCTGGTGTGTTTCTTCCATGTGGGCTTTGTTGCTTCTCAGCTAGATAGTCACTTGTTTATCTTCAAGCTTTTAAGACCCCAGAAGCTATATCTTTTGATAGCCGGGCACCATCAGCTTTCATCACCACATTTGCTTATGCACCCATTTGTCTTCAGCAATCATGTCAAGGATGGGGAACATCACAGATTGCTGTGTTAGTAGAAAAAATTGTTCTTG
>NW_022111324.1:39025395-39027133 GCF_000313985.2 Echinops telfairi | reverse complement strand
ACATCCTGATAGAACAAAGTCAGGTCTGCTTGCTTGCTTGGTCTCAGTGCAAGTTAAGAGAAAGTTATTATGAATTGATGACAGGAGGAAATGTGCTCTCCACTTGAAGAACGCCTTCCAAACTTTGCCTATATGTTTCCAGATCCTGAGCTGTAGCCTTTGATTTTGATGCACCCTATTTTTTGTATTTTTGTAATAAACCTATTTACTATACGTAAAATTTTTGAGTTCTATGAAGCATTTTAGTGATTGCGCAACCCAAATAGAAGAGGAATGTGTGCTCAGGGAAGGGGAAGTGGCTACGTCAGCAATGGAATGGCATAGCAGCTTGGGGAATTTGGCTATATTTGATCTCTACTTCATACCTTGTGTTGATTCTCACATTTGAAATTATTTGCATACCTGCCCAATAGAAAACTCCATCTACCACCTATACTTCCTTCCAGGTTCCATTCCCATGGGCTGTGAATTTCCAAAGGCACAATGGCTTGACTTCAGTATAACTTTAATATCCTTCTAAACTACATTCAAGGGTTAGACTCATTGAATCTAAACTAAATTCAATGACTCATGGGAACCCTATAGGACAGTAAACTTACCCCTCTGAGTTGCCTGGCCGACAGCCTCAATTCTTTCCCACAGAGAAGCTGGTGGGTTAAATCTGCTGGTACTTTGGTTAGCAGCCCAACTCTTACCACACTAGCACCAGGCCTCCTTTGAATATCCTTAGATATTCAGAAGATCTTGATTTCCGCAGTGATGGACCAAAGGAGCCAGGTTAGGAGATTCGGAATCACAATATCAAACTCTGACAAATGAAAGACATAAGGTGATGCGGTAGTTTAGGCTTTTGGTTGGGTGCTCCAATGTTAGTAATTCAAATCTACTAACCACTCAGTTGCAGAAAGATGAGGCTGTCTGCTCTCACACAGATTTGCAGTCTGTGGAAACTACCAGAGGGACCTTATGAGTCAGAATCAATCCAAAGTCAGTGGTGTGATGGCGGCTTAGATGACTACCCACATTCTAAAATTAGTGCTAATTTTGAATGCTCTCCTGGCTCAAAATATGTCTCTCCAAAGATTTCAAAGTATAAGGATATCAATTAACTTAATTACCTTATGTTCACCGAAAAGTCACTATTGGGTAAAGATAAAAAACATTTTATTCCCATTTAATGAAAATTTTAGGAACATGCTACAAAGCTCTACCAAAAATATATATATATTTTTTACATGATCCCTGCAGACCATGGCTTTGGAAGGATTTCAAGAACACAGGAAATTTAATAATCTATCAGATTAAATATATATATACTGTACTTTTATAAACAGTTATAAAATAGTTATCAGTTCTTATCAAGATTGTATTTATTTTTATGTGAATGCACTACTTCATGAATATTTTTATGCATTTTAAATATTTCTATGTGAAATATAGTAATGAGTTCAATGTGTATGATACACAAACACACACGCTTAAGCACACAAATGTCTTAGTCTTTAATAGTAACTATCCTAATAGTAACTTCCTTTGTTTCATCATAGTTCACAATTTCTTTTTACATTTAAAGCTTGGCTATATAAACATAAGTGTATCATTGATTACCAATTTACATTTTTATCTGTTAGATTTCTTCTGGCTGTATCCAAGAGTTAAATGACATTCACTTATATTTAGTGTTAATAGTCAGGCTGTTCACTTCTCTCATATTCAGCTGGAAGTCTTAACTTTCCCT
>NW_022111324.1:39023020-39024238 GCF_000313985.2 Echinops telfairi | reverse complement strand
GGAGGGAAGCAGAGTCTGAGAGCAGGGAGTGAAAGATGTTCTGGAGCAGCACACCTGCAGAGTCCTGCAAAGTGCTCACTGTTAACCAGTTTCAATGTTGTTGCTAATTTTGTATTATTTTATACATAAATGTAGTATTATGAATCACAGAAGACTAAAGAAAATATAACCTCTGACTAGTCTAACAAGGATGAACCCAGCAAAGCTTCATGAAAGTGATAGAGAAGCTCTCTTTATTGATAAATAAGGATTTGAAAGACTGCAACGTGATAAAGGGTATTCCAGGAAACAAAAAGACCATGGTGAAAATAATGGTGAGTCAGCCATGATCAAGCTGCAGTTTGAGATTTAGCAACAATGACCATTACTAGGAGAAACCAGAAGAGCATTCACATCAGTTACCGGCACAACATAAAGCAAACAGCATTCCATCCCTGACATTAGGAAATCTTAGAGGCAACAGAAACAGGCGTCCTCAGAGCCAAAGCGGAGAGATTAAGGGGGTCACTTGGCTGAAAGAAAACCTCATCCATCTAACAAGGATCCATTCACGTACAGGGAAAGACAAGAACAATGATCGTGATTGCATTTACTGTTGTGGCTCTTGTGGTCTTCCTCACTTTCTGTCTTTTATATTATATGACATTGCAATATTGTAAAGGGAGCATGGTCTTTGAAATGCATGCTTTATAATAACTTTATTATTGCCATACAATTTTATTTCTTTTTTTCTCCCTCCTCAACTCCAATTTCATTTCTTTAATTCACTGTTTTCTTTGGTTCTGTCCCAACCCACAATTCAAATGTGCCTAAGATTCTTTAATATAAATATTCTTAATTACTGTATTTTATTTTGTCTCTGCTGCTTTAAGCAAACAAGCCAATGTAACAGGAGGTGGGGACTTACTTTGTGATTTTCTCTTTCTCTAGGAGCCTAAATAACTTGGGGGAGCTTGGTGACATACTGGATTATGCATTGGGCTGATAACCACAAGGTCAGCAGTTTGAAACCAGTATCTATACCAATATCTCTGTGGGAGAAATATCTCTGTGTTTTGAATGGTCATCTGGAATTCTGTGGTCCAGCATCTTCATATGTTGTGAATGACAGCTACACATGAAGCAGGGAGAGCCAAGGCCATGTGGACCAGTCTCTCTTTTCCCTACTTCCTCTGATAAGCCCCAGATTCAACTGCAAAAATCCTCTATTAGTCCGTT
>NW_022111324.1:39021100-39022209 GCF_000313985.2 Echinops telfairi | reverse complement strand
TAATATATAATTTCAAAGAAGAGGAGTCTATACCCAGATTTAAGAATCTAAGAGTTATCAAATAAAATGTACATTTCAGCTTCTGTGTATATTCTCATGAATTGAATGGACTTTAAATCAAAATGTTGACATCAGGAGACCTCATGCCTAAAAATACTGTAAATACTTTTGTGTGATATGACGAGTCTATATTTAAATGTTAATGTTTTTCACACACATTGTGAATTCACTGAATTTGTGTCGAATTTGTCATTAATATTAAGTGGTACAAAATAAAAGAGTTTATTTTAATGAAAAACTTTGTAAACTATGAAGAATTTAATAGAATAAAATGTAAAATTTCCATTAGTTTGTATACATGCCTCTATCTTATGCTAATTCATGATTAGTAAAGTAAACATTGATTCCATTCTTGCATAACTAACATTCATAATGAACCCTCTCTTTATATATTTGTGCTCTACTTTGGTCCTTTCTTCAAAGCCATTTACTCTTCAGAGTGACTCACTTGGAGTACAACATATGAGACAGATGTTTTAAATAATGCATACAAGCAACCCATGTGAAATAATGTGCATCTAGCAAAGCACAATGCATACAGAACTGTGGTTATACACACAATCTCTGTGGAGATGATCCCCCCACTCCCATTTGCTTCCCTCCCCACCCCCACCTCATGTTTGAAATGTACTTGCTGGCCACTAAAGACTCCAGGTCAGTTCAGTTTTGCTTTAACTTTTTTTTTAAAGCTACTCAGACCAATATTTAGGTCTGAGGGAGGGATAAGGAATCTGAACGGGGTTTTTAACTTTTGCTTTTTAAGGAAATACATCCCTCTCAACAAATGAAAGAAACAGTACTCCACCCAATCCTCCATAAATGTGGTTCTCTTTCTTTCCTCCCACCCATCTTCTGTCCCTCCCTCCTCAATATCCTATCCATCCCCTCTCCCTGCTCCCACCCCTGCCCAGACCTCCTCTACTCATCTAAGCCTTGTCTCTTTTTAAAACATACAGTATTTCACTTGGGGCTCTTACAGCTCTTATAACAATCCGTACATCAACTGTATCAAGCACATCTGTTCATATGCTGTCATCATTATTCTCAAA
>NW_022111324.1:39017908-39018999 GCF_000313985.2 Echinops telfairi | reverse complement strand
ACATCAACCAAATAATTGAGAAGAATCTTATGATGACGTCAAACGATGCAGAAAAGGCATTTGATAAAATTCAACATATTTTCCTGATAAAAACACTCAATAAAATAGGAATAGAAGGGAACTTTCTCAACATAGTAAAAACCATATATGTGAAACCAATGCTCTACAACTCATTTAATGGAGATTAATTGAAAACACTTCCTCTTCAAAAAGAAAGGGTTGCATTATATCATCACCTTTAGTTAATAGGAATAGAAGGGAACTTTCTCAACATAGTAAAAACCATATATGTGAAACCAATGCTCTACAGCTCATTTAATGGAGATTAATTGAAAACACTTCCTCTTCAAAAAGAAAGGATTGCATTATATCATCACCTTTAGTTAATAAATCCTGAAAGATTTTGCCAGTTCTATATGACATTGAAGAGATTATTTGGCATCAAAAAGATGTGTTTATATCAAAACACATAATTTTATAAAGTGGATGAAGGATGAATGATGGAAGCCATCAAATCATATGATGTAAAGGAAAAAGTAAGGTAGTTTATGATTCTTATTTGGGATCTCAAAGCCTTTTGAACACAAACGCCTCTATACATGGCAGAAAAAGAGAACCGGTTCACTCAGTGAATGTCATATGTTGAGTGACGTCTTTAAATACTTTTCAACATATGGTAAAATATACAGTTATGTTATTTGATTTGTGTTTTCCATATAGAAGTGTCTATATAGGCACAGAAGAAATCAAGCTCTTTATTTGCAGACCACATCATCTTATACATAGAAAACCCCCAAGATTAAGAGTTGCTTGAACGAACTGAAGCGACAGTGGTGAGGACGGCACAGGCCCAGGCAGCGTTGGGTTCCGCTGCACATTGAGACTCTGATACTTGGAACCTGCTCAATGGCACTTACCAATAAGTGTGTGATAGTTTGAAACCAGGGAATCAGCCATGTTCTTGGTGTTTTTCCCCCCGACTTTTAGAAATTGCTATCCTTTCATTTATAGTTCTGCCCTCTATAATCTCTGCTTCTGCCTTCAGTGACTGGTGTCTGTCTCAAGGGCTCCTATTCTTTAATAAAGATCCC
>NW_022111324.1:39005074-39016891 GCF_000313985.2 Echinops telfairi | reverse complement strand
CTCACAATACTATGTGATAAATGCAGTTTTAAATTACTTAGATATAATATCTCTTAGGTTATATGAATACTGAAAAACAGCAAATTGTTTTATGCAATCTTTCTCTATTGTTACAACATTATCAGGTACAATATCTTTAGTAACTGCTGAAGCCATTTTTATTATTATTCTTTTTCTTTAGTCATTACTTCATTTTCAAAAAAGTTATTTATATAGCTTCCCACACTTTTATTCTACTCTATATCCTTTTCAGGAAAACAAACAAACAACAAAAACCTTCAGCACCTCTACACCCACAATTAAAAACTTTTTTACTATAGCCCATCATCCAGGATGAAGTGTAGCTAACTGCTTTTGCAGCCCCCTCAGATTGTTCCAGAGACCCACATGATTCAGAGCATCATTGTAATTTGTAGCTAATAATGACAGTTCTGACAAAAGTTCATTGGAGGGTGAAAAAGTAAATCAGCCTAGGTTTTTGACTTTGTAGTTAGATTGAGACATGTCATCTGGACTTACAATATTTTTATGGTTATAATTAACTAGTTATAGGGATATTTTAATTTAAAAACACATTTCTGCTGAACTAATCCACAAAACTTTTTATAGACAGCCATTTTGGGGTCAGTCCCTCTGAAGGTGTAGCCTTGTGCAGTTGGTACTAAATGCCACTGCATTTATAACAACCCTTATTGTGCATGTATCCAGCAATAATTCCTATTCCATTATATTGGAATGTCCTTTCTTTGTTTACTTTTTAAATGGCCTATATTTGGAACTAAAAATAAAAAAATTTCTAAGAGAAAAACATAATTTTTTTGAAATATTATGTTTACTGTTGTTAAAAATGTGCATACTATTGATATGCTCCATTCATCTTAGCATCTGTTACCCTATTTCTCAGCTATAAATGAACACATTTTAATTTTCGTGGCTGTTCTCTTTGACAAATTGAGTGGCAGCCAGTATTGTGATTTCTGCTTTATAGATACTACCATGCCATTTTCATTTACACTGTTGGCATGACTGGTCTATAATCTGTATGTAAATTTTCCCAATATATGTGATTTTTGGGGGGTATACGAAGAAAAATTTATGAAGCACACTCATTCTTTAAAAGAATAAAGACAATAGAATAAAAAAAAACTACAAAAAAGAATAAAGATAATGAAGATGAAAGATGTCACAATTGCAGTCTAAGTGTTTTAAAGAAATATATTTATGTGGTGTGTATAGACACACCATATATATATATATATATATATATGCTCACATATAGATATATATGTGCATATATATATATTATAAATTTTCTTTCTTTGTCATTGTAGACAGGTATCTTCTCTTGTCCCTTTCCATTTGATGCTATATATTGCATGTGCAATTTTTAACATGTCTAAATCATTTTTAAAAATGTATTACTCATTGGGAGTTAATACATATATCATATCATTCCACAGTTCAATCATATCAAGGAGTATTGTACAATTGCTACTACCATGATCAGTTTCCAAAAATCCTTCTTCCTGGATTCCTTGGCATTATTTCCCTTTTATGCGCCCCACCCCCACCTGCAGTATACCCACGCCATCAGAAACCCTTCTTCTGCTTGCTTTCCTACAGATGCGACTCCCAGCGAGATAACACAACACCTCTAAGGTAAACCTGATATTAACAAAGAAAGATGAAAATACAGAAACTGTTGAAAGCCAGGTCATTCCTGGTGCATTAGAGGGACGGGGGATCAACTTGCAAGGTTTTAACTGGTTAAGTCATGTTTATCGTTTTGACCTGTACTCAACTCTCCTATGCACTCTGTTTAGTAACCACTTTCCTCCCAATCCTCAATTATAAATAGAGGGAGGTCACTGGATGCTTATGTCCTATGTAGTTCCCACAAATGTATCTTGCTTTCTCACTATCTTCCATAGCCTTCTGCCAACTGGATTCCCAAAATTTAGGCTCTGATACCAAACCCTCCTTTGATTTTGGATTATATGATTTGTAATCCTTCAATGACTGATGATGATTTGCTTTTTCTGTATGAACTTAGTTGGCATCTCACTTAGATGGCTAGCTGCTTGTTTGAAGACAAGTTTTTAAGACCCTGGATGCTATTTTATCTGATAGTCGGGAATCATCTAATTTCTTGACCATATTTTACTATAGCACTCAGATCTGGTTCCCTTCCTGAGAGTTAGGAAGGGCCTAGCAGGGCATGACGTAAGAACTAATTGTACTTAATTTGGAGCTATGATTTAGTGAGAGCCCAAAACCCATTACTGGATCTCTCTATATTGTTTTGTTGTTGTTTGTGTGTTTTATCTGCTTTGGGCTCCATTTCCAAATCTCCTTGTTAATTTATGGTACAGAGTCTTAAAGATCATCCCTCCAGGGCATAACAATCTTCCATTAATATTGTCTTTGATTTGCCCCGGTACTAATTTTTTAAAGCCCTGATGACAGAGGGTTATTGGGCCTATGTAGGCTAATTCCAGACTACATATCACAGAACCTGAATTATTCACTTGCACAGAATCTATCCTTTTGTGGCTGGATGCTATTTACACAAACAATGTTTGGTTAATTGTCAGGGACATTTACAATATTAATTACTGAGAAGGCCAGTCACAGGTTTGCTGCAATAATACATTCTAAATCATTTAGAGTGAGAACATGTTTGCACTGCAGAGCCCGTACATCTGAATTGTATCATCAATGTTTTACCTAATTTGTATTGAATCCTTTTCAATTAACTCAAAACACATGATATCTCTGGCATCAGCAAATGGGGGTGGGGAGTCAGTAGATTTCAATGTGTTATTACCCCATTGGTGTAAAAGTGCAACTGTGCTCGAAAAGTTCTCAATGATTGATATTTCAAAAGTACATCTCTAACTCTTTCTTGCAAGACTCATTTGAGTGAAATATATTTTACTAATGTCCAAATTTTAATTATCATAAAACATGATAACTCTTCACGCCAGCAAAGGACTCCATTTTTAGTATATTTTTCACTGTATTCACTGAATGATTAAGTCTAGTATTTGTAAGTTTGCATTTGCACTTGTGAAACATTCTAAATGAATTGTGGGAAGTTCCCTTTCTTGAACTTAGTATTTGAGGAACTGAAACTCTATCATAAATGACATTGGTGGCAAAACTCTTTGCCTAAAGAAGCCCACCAATATTGTCCAAAAAATAGCATGTGGTTGATTAGCTAACAGATCAAGAACAGTGTTTCCTAATAAAATATGCATAGCCATCAACCCTGTCAAAATAATTTTATTGGTAAATGCACTAATGTTATAATGAACACTATAAAATTATTAGAGTAGACATTAAAACAAGTACACACACAAGCATGGTTCACATCTATGATTTGGACATTTAAAGAAAAGCATATAATACAGGCACACACTCATTTCCCCATAACTCAAAAAACTCAAAACAGAAGAATACCAATATGTGAAGTATTTGTGACTATATTTTTCCTACAATAATTACTCACTTTCTTGAATATTTAATTAACCATTCCAGTTTTCCTTATACCTTCAAAATATAAGTATCTATCCCAATTTGTTCATTGTAATGTACCCTTTTAGACTTTATGCACACAATCCTTTTAGACACTGTATTAGTTTTATTGAGTGTTGTGAATGATCTATTTTTTCTTATACTATCTTTATATATTAGTGTTAAGTCTTATTGTGGATGGTATCAGTTGACTTCTAGTTGGTTCACGGTAAGACTCAGGGAAACCCTCTGAACAACAGAACAGACACCGTCCCGCAGAATCATCACAAATGTTATGTTTGAGGTCATTGTTGCAGCCACTGTAACAAGCTTCTCCGTGAAAGTCTTCCTCTTTTTTGGTGATACTTTACTTTACCAAACATGATACTCATTTTTAGGAATTCTTCTCTCCTAGAAACACTTCCCACGTCTTGTCTTCGGAGCATTCTGGCTGTACTATTTCCAAGACAGATTTATTTGTTCTTCTGACAGCAACGGTGCTTTCACTATTCTTTGCCAACATCACAATTCAAATGCATTAATTATTCTGCTTCTTTATTCATTGTCAAGTTTTCACATATATATGAGATGATTGAAGATACCATGGATACTGTAGGCCCATCCTTAATCCGCAATCTGGCACCTTTGCTCTTTCACACTTTAAAGAGGTTTTGCGCAATAGATAGCGTCCACACTTGGATCACCATTATTTGGAATTTGTATCTGACTCTCTTTCAGTAAGCAAGACAGATGGTTATCTTCCAACTTTCTTGACATAGACTAGTGGCTCTGTCCTCTCCTGCTTCAACTTGTTGAAACCTTTTAATTGGTATTCCATCAGCTTCTGGAGCCTTGCTTTTGGCTAGTCTGCAGTACAGCTTGACCTTCTTTCAATACCATCAGTTCTGGATTATAAACTACCCCCTGAAATGGTTGAACATTGACCAGTTCATTTTGGTACAGTGACTGTGTATTCCCTACTTCTTTAGACATTTTCTGCATCATTCAATTATCTTGCCCATGGAATTCTTCAATATACCATCTAAAGGCTTGCATTTTTTACTCATTTTTTCAGCTTGATGTGCACTGAGTCTGTTCTTTTCTAGATTTCTAACTCAGTTCTATTCTCATTTCACTATCATGATTTACTTGGAGTTCTGAACCTGCCCTTTAAAAGTGTCTTTTCAACTCTGGTACTTTATTTCTTGTATTTGCATTACCTCTGTTCAATAGCAAGCTTCAAAGCCTCTTCTGGCATCCATTGGGGTCTTTCCTATCTTCCTGTCTTTTTAGTGGTATAGTGGTTATGATTTGGGCTGCAAGTCACAAGGCTGGCAGTTTGAAACCACCAGCTGCTCCTTGAGAGAAAATGGGGCTTTCTACTCCTGTAAGCAGTTCAAGTCTCCTCTAGGAGTTAAACGTTACAATTTCCTGTAGGGTTGCTCTGAGTCAGTATGGACACAATGAAAGTGAGTTTTTGTTTTATCTTTCTAATGATCTTAAATTGCTATATTGTTATTGATGACATTCCATAACACTTAACATTTCATTTCATGTGTAAAACATGTTCTAGAGATGTTCTCAAAATTCAAATGGTATAAGCTCAAGGTTATGTTTTGGCTTGTTCAGATTTGTTTTTGTTTTCTTCTATTTGAACCTGACCTGACATATAAGTGATTAATGCCTGCTCCATACTCAGCCCTTGGCTTTTTGGGACTGATGATACTGAGCTTCTGCAGTGTTTTAGGCTAACAGTGAGCTCCTGCATTCTCCTCACAAATGCAATCTATGTGATTCCTGGGTGATCCATTTGACCAGATGTGTGTACCTCCACCATTTGTGTTGTCAATGTATAAGGTATTTGTAATGAAGAAACTTTGGTTTTGCAAAATTCTATCATCTCATCTCCAGCTTCATTTCTATTACAAAGCTATATTTTCCAAATACTGGTCCTTCTTTTTCATTACCAACTTTTACTTTTCAATTGACAATAATTATCAATAGACCTTGATTGCCTATTTGTTTAATTTTTGATTGTAGAACTTGGTATAAATCTTGAATTTCTTCATCATTCATTTTAGTGGTTGGTATATAAATTTAAATAATAGTTGTTTAATTAGACTTCTTTGTATGTTTTTACATATTATCCTATCACAGACAGCATTGTAATTCAAGATCAAGTTTAAAATGTTCTTTCTGATGGTGATCCAACAAATTTCCTCTTGGATTTATCATGCTTGGTGGAGGGAACTATATAATTGTCTAATTCAAAGTGGTCAATACCAATACATTTCCTTTCATTATGCCTAGAATGTTGAACTTTATGCATTTTATTTTTGAGAACTTCTAACTTCCTTATATTCATGAATTATAAATTTCACATTTTGAGAATTAATGCCATTTTGCAGCTGTTTCTTCTTTTTTGATTCATATGCCACCAGCAAATGATCCAAAAGTCTTTACTTCATTTATGTTATTAAAGTCAACTCTACTCTGAAGAGGTAGTTCATGAGTTAGCTTTATTTTGAATGTGTTCCAAAATGAGGAACTCATATCCCAGCACTATATCTGAAAATATTCTACTACTATTCATAAGGTCTTCAGTGGCTAATCCTTCAGAATTGTATTTTCTGCTCCTTTTCCATAGCCTATTCTTATTCTGGAAGCCCTGCTGATATCTATTCACCATCAGTGACCCTCTTGGTATTTGAAATGCCAATACCATCGCTTTTGGTAGAACAGAAACATGCAAGCCATCATAATAAGAGGAACTTACAGGTGAGTGATGGGAGTTTAGGTTAAAATTATAAAATGTACTTGTGTATTTTTCTAAATTTTTATTCTCTAGAAATATTTTAATAATATTACCCCAAAGAAAAAGTGTTCCTAAAGTGCTTCTAGAGTTCTTCAATATATTAAAAAAAATCCAACTACATACTGCATTTACTTGATACCTAAATATAACAAAAATACTATTTCAATTTATTTGTTAAGATATTTAAATAATCTATCCCATTTTATTTCATGTTTATTAATATTTGACTTAAGATTTAGTCCCTTCTCCCCACAAGAAATGTGGCAATTTCACATTGCATAATAATTTTTCCAATTCTTCTATTGCACTTTTTAATCTCTGCAATAACTTCTGCTATGTTACATTTGTCCATCGCTAATATTGTTTATTGTTCCTCTAACATTTGGTTTTCAACATGTACTGTATTTTTAAAGTGTTTTATTCATGTAATCAAGTTTATGCTTACTGTATCCTCTTCTATGTGTTTACAGTTTGCATTAACATTTCATCCTACTCTAAATTGTTTATTTGAATACCTACCTTATTTTATCCATCTTACTTAGTTGAATAAATATATATGCCCTCAAAGTCACTTTCAACTAAGCACAAATTTCACTATAGTGCATGTGAATTAACATTCAGCTTGTATTATTTATGATTTTAATTACCATTTCTTCTTTGGTCTATGAATTACTTAGAAGGATACTTTATTATTTCTTAATTTTATTATATAAGTATTCACAAGTAATCTTACCACTTTGATAACACATTTCATTACATTTGGATCAAGACTATGCTCTATTAGACACTGATTCTTGGTAATATAATCAGACTTTCTAATTACCAATTTTGTAAATATGCAACCAAACTCACCATCATCAAGTGAGTTCTGACTCCCAGTGACTCTCCTGGGAGAGCTCTCCTTGTGGATTTCTGTGACTGTACCTCTTCCTGGGAGTAGACAGCATCATGCCCAAGTGTAACCAACTAACCAACCAGGCTCCTCTGTGTGGAGCAGAGTGATCTATTTCTTTATTAGATCAGTATTTTTAAGGAAGTGTTTGGTATTTTAGTTTTAAAGTATAATTTGTTAATACCATTACTTCCAATACTGAATTTTTATGTTTTCTTTCTTCTCATTCCTACAGCATTGTGCATAAATGTGTGTGTGAGTTAAAAAAAAGAAAATATTGCTACAACCATTCTAGTCCATACATGAAGGAAGTTATTCCAAACAAAACTTGTTTAAACTTATCTCTGTAAGCAGTTCATAGCTGTAGACAAATTGCTTTAGATTCTTTGCCTACAGTCACTTCAGTCTTAATCTCTTTAGTGTGCCTCAAAAAATTAAAACAGTGGCTCCTGATGGGATCTGATGGGCCAGTTAAATTCAAGCAAAGGAGTTATCTTAGAAAACCATGGTGACTGTGTGGGCATTCCATAGGGACAATCTCTATAACTTTTCTTGATGGACACCAATACTCCCGGGGACTCAGTAGGATCATATTTTAAGAAAATGTAAAACTGCAATGGTGAGAAAAAGGTTGCATTGAGGATTTGTTTGTTTGCTTGCTTGATTTTTGGGGAGGCTGTTTGTTTGTTTTTGTTTTGTTTTGTTTCCACAATGACAATGCACCTGCTCATTCATTGAGGCTATATGAGAATTTCATTAGTAAACCTTCCATTTCATGCTTTGATCTTGCCCCTTCAGATTTCATTTTGTTCTCAACCTAAAAGAGTATTTTAAAAGAACCAGAATTTGAATCCTGTGAGGATGTCAAAACTGTAGTTTTGTTAAAGTGTAAATCAAAGAGTACAGAATTGTTCTGGAAGGAATAAAGATATGGAAACACTGCTTTAAAAGCACTTATATGGAGTGAAGTACATCTTTACATTTTGATATTTTGGTGAATACTGTTAGATAATGTTACACCAAGATTTTCTACTCCCACAAAGATTAGTGTTGGAAACCCCCTAGGGAAGTTCTACCCTGTCCTGAAGGGTCACTTTGATGAAGGGACCTACAGCATTTTCTGTACAAATAGAATTAAAAGATAAGAGAAGTTTTCCACATTTTTAAAGTCCCCTCAAATATTCATCCAAAGAGCTACTGCTGGAAATTCCAACAAATAATGACCCTTTAAAGCAAAACCGAACCCACTTCTAAGAGCCCTGGCGGTGCTGTAGATTATGCACTGGGCTGCTCACCACAGCTAGGTGGTTCAATCCCCCGTCATTGATCAAGGGAAAGATGTGTCTGTCTGCTCTGATCAAGATTTAAAATGTCCAAAACACCAGGGAGCAGTTCTACTGCATTTGCTAAAGGGTCACTATAAACTGGTGAAAAAGAGGAAAACCTTCAAAGAGACGGATTGACGCAGTTTCTGCAACTACAGGCTCAAACATAATAATTGTGAAACAGGTGCAAGACGTAGCAGTGTTCCATTCAGTTGTTCATGGGATCACTGAGCCAGAACCAATTACAAGGCACTTCACGACAGCATCAGCTAGTGGTTCTGTAGGTCCAAGGAAAGTTCCCATAGTGTTTTCAAGGCCTGAACATTGATATTTTTAAATTGTGGTTTTGATAAAGAGCATTAGCTATACTATGATCTTCCCCCCCCCGGCCCCCCAAAAAAGTGTATCATGAAAAAGTACAGAAACAACATGCTTCTTAGGACAAGGATGGGGAGATTTTGTCTCATATATTTTGGAATTGTTTTAAGGACAGAGCATTTCTTGGAAAAATGTTGAGTAGAGGGTCATCACACTTGGTAGAGACTCAGAGAAACCAAGGAAGACCCATAAGCAAGCTGAACTGGCACAGTGGCTGCAATGTGCTTACGCATGTTACTGTATGCATGGTACTGATCCTGAGGATAATGCGTATATAGATATAAATCTAACACATACATGTGTAAATGTATAATATACATGTATATATAACACACACATGATAAATGTATATATAATGTTATATGCACATGATGTACATGTGCATATAATATACATGTATGCCATATATATCATATACATACATACATCATTTTACTCCCCAAAAGTAACTGGAACTGCCAATCATTCAGTTAGCAGTCTGTGTTAGTTTGAGTAGACTAGAGAAACAAATTCATAAACACACACATGTTTGTAAGGGAGAGGTTTATATACAAGAAGAATTGAACATTGAGAAAACATCCCAGCCCAGTCCTGTCCAAGGCCATAAATCTAATACTAGCCCATGTGTCTGATATCAATCTATAAAGTCCTCTTCAGACTCATAAAACACATGCAATGATGCTGAAGGCAGGATAATCACAAGCCAGTGGGTAGAAAGTCTTTGGGTCCAGTGGCATTGTAAGCATCTCAGTGCTGGCAGGGGTCTCTCTGTGGTTCTCCAGCTTCTGAGGTCTGTTTGCATCCATGTGGCTTGTCTTCTGCAATGGAGTAGCAGAGAGGGGTAATTGTCTTCTGCCTCCAAGGAGGAAATACCGGATTTCCCAGAATTCACAGGAGAAGGCCATGCCCTCACAGAAGTTTCATTGGTATCTCCAGTTGACAGTCTAGCCTCCACCCCTACACTCTTAATCCTTAAATTGACATCAGATTAGGTGATTGCCACACAGTCCAATGCTTACTGACAGCACCAGAGGTCTTCATTATATAAATCTATTTCTATTTATTTAAACACATATGCATATATATGGATAAGATCAACCTTATGCATATTTAGCATTATTTTATTATGGTAATGACAAAATTTAACTCTTAATAGAACTTTTAAAATTGTGATTTTCCTATCATTCATATATTAATCTATTTAAAAAAGATTTGCCTTCTTATTGTTAAATAATTGTAATTTCAAATTTTAAGTGCTCTATTGTTTATACCTGAGATGTAGTCAGTTATATAATATGACCTTTCTAGCCATAATCCCTTTTATGATGTATTATAAACTTTAAATGCATGCCTGTGGTTATAATCCCATTTTGGAGGGTTTTCTGTTATAGGATTAAGATAGGATGCATTTCTAGTTTCTACCTTACAAGAGGGTGTGACTTAAGTCACAACCTTTTGTTTTCCTTGAGAGTATTCTCTGTTGAAAGATAAACCGTCCACCTCCTTCCATCAAACCTGGCCCTTTTGTGAAGTCCCTTTCCTGACTGTTTATTTTTAGAAGCAAGAGTCCTGATTGGCTCCTGGCTCTGCACCCTGCATTTGGTTTGCTTCTGCTTGACCTTCAGCTCTTGGGACTTGAGTTTGGGTCTATCACCAACTTCCACAGTCTTGTGGATGAGGAAGATCTTCCAGACAGACATTTGAATTCTAGATGAGAGACCTAACAGCACCCACACATGTGAGTCATTTACTTGAAGTTTCTTGAGTTCTGTAAGACATTGCAGGGAATTGCAGAACCCAGAGAAATGTGGGGGGGCGGAGGGGCATACAATAAAAAGAGATGTAGGAGGGGTGGTTTATGGTATAACATCTTGATAAAGTTTAGCATCTGTAACATCTTTAATAGCCACTTCTTTGGGACTAGACTGTTATGAATTCTTGTAAAATTATTTATTACTACAGTACCCTAAAATGTATTCTCTTGAACATAATGCACACTTAGATTTGTAAGATTCAGTTTAGCAAGATTTTCTAAGAATCTGGATAATGGATTTGTTTTATAGTAATGCAGATACTAAATATACTATGATAATTCATAATTGTTTATGTAATATGATAATCACTAGACTCTTTTAAATTCTTTATTCAGTTTCATTTATTTTATTGTCACTATTCATTCTATCTTTGAAGAAGTATACCAGAGTGCTCCTTAGCAGCAAGGATGGCTATTCATCTTACACACTTTGGACACGTTGTCAGGAGAGGCCATCCCTGGAGAAGGACATGTTTGGTAAAGTACAGGGGCAGCGGAAAAGCCGAAGGCCCTCAAAGAAATGGACCATCAGAGTGGATGCAGCAATGGGCTCGAGCAAAGGAGCACTTATGAGGATGGTGCAGGACTTGGCGGTATTTCATTGCTGTGCATAGGGATGCTGTGGGTCAGAACCTACCGGATGATATCTCACAATTCATTCTGAATCTCTGTTCCTGTGGTGTTTGGAATTTATTTTAATATATCTATTTCTCAAATATTATTTCTGCACTACTTGACTGAATTTTACAACTTTCGTTTAAACTTACTGACAGCCTTAGAGAATGTAATGTGGATCTAAAATATGCTTATTATCTTCACTCTTTTCCCCCAAATAGTAATAGAAATCCTAAACTTTAATTGCAATAAGCCCTTCTGGCTTATTTTTCCATTTTTAGTTCTAATTTTACAGATTCAAGTATGAGACATGAAAGTTACTGCTACACGTATGCAAAAATAGCTTTACCTTGACAACTTTATTATGGGGTTTACAGCATTAACCCTTCAATTTGAGACCATTAATGAATCTATCTTCATGAAGTTCATTCTTTAGAAGGTTCTTTAGTTAAATAAGTAGCCG
>NW_022111324.1:39003488-39004929 GCF_000313985.2 Echinops telfairi | reverse complement strand
TAATAAGATTTATTAGCTCTTGCTTATGTGAAGCATGTATTTAATACGGCCTTAAATTTGAAACATAATTTTACCTATGATGGAATTTAGAATAAAGACTTTTTTTCCAAATATTTTGAAAAAATATATTTTTATTATGAATATACAACACAGAAAATTTCTGTTTTCTTTTATACTTTCTACTATCTTTATTTTACTCCTGAATACATTTCTCATTATTCATCATTTTTGTATTTGTGATATAATTCTTACTGGTCTTGCATTAACTCTCTGGCTTCCACTTCCCCATCCTCAAGACACAGAAAGACAATCATAATCTATTATTTCATCGCAGCCACTTGGGTTCCTTTAAAATATGTTAGATAAGCCAGTCATCTACCAGGAACTCTACAGAGAGCTCCTCTTTTATGCTGAGTCAAAACCAAAATCAATACAAAGGTCTGGCTCTGTGTGGACTTGCTCCATTAACTCTTTGACCTTCTCTCTTCTAACGCTCTCTATGCTAACTTTGCTTCAGGCACTCTGGCCTCTTTACTGTCCTTTAGCCAAGCTAGACACACTCCAACCTTAATGCCTTTATATTAGTTTAGTTTTTTTTTTTTTTTATAAAAACAAAATACAAGCTTTCCACACATTGGATTCTTCTCAGTTCCTTCATTGCCTTCAAGGTTTTACTTAAGTATTATGCACAGAGAATGTTCTCCTAATGGGCTTATTTAATGTTGCAAGCCTTACCCTTAGCACTCCTAGTGCACTTAATCTAGCACTATTTTTATAGTATTTGTAGGTTTAGAAAATATAAGGCATATGTTAAATATACATATGATTTATTTCATCTTTCCCTAGACAATGTAAGGGCACATGTTGTCTGTATTATTCACACTATTTACCATATTAGTCTTGAAGAGCCCTTGGAACATTACATATGATCGCTAAAATAATAAATACATTAATTAATGATAGGTGACAATTTTAATCCAGATTAGAACTACTTCGTTCAAGATACAAATCTTCATTCATAGTTGAATATTGTTGTCAGGTACCTTTGAGTCAATTCAGACTCATAGTAACACTAAGGACAACTGCCCATTCCTGTGTGTGGCCCTTACATAATCTCCTGTCCACTTGAGAAAAGGTGGAGTCTAGCCTGTCAATCAGGTCATAGCCAATGAGGCCTCTGTGTGGGCATGGCCTTCTCCTGAGGATTCTGGGAACTCCTAGCCTCCTCCGTGGTGGTGGGAGACACACTTTCGCTGTGAGACACTCCTGTTGACAAGCTACATGCTGATGGAGACAGAGCCCTGGAGCTGGAGGAGCCACATGGAGACTCACGCCAATATTGAGATGTTCCACCACCACTGGGTCCATAAGATTATCCACCCACTGACCTGCAATCTTCCTGCATTTGGCATCATTGCATGTGTTGTGTGAGTCTAAAGAC
>NW_022111324.1:39000833-39002727 GCF_000313985.2 Echinops telfairi | reverse complement strand
GTGTATGGATACCAATCATTGTCCCCTTTCCCTTTCTGTAGTGCTGACTGTAACTACGTTGTATTTATCTGCATCAATCATACTGTTGTGACTATCCCTAGTGCTCCTTGTCCTATTTAAGTTGCTGTGTTTTCATAAATCCTTAGATGTGCTAATGGCCTCTTGCTGATATTCTCCTTCTTCCCAAGAATTGTCTTTGTCCTGTTTTAGACTTAAAACTGTGCCTCAGTAAACTGTAGTTGGATGAGGCTGGATTCTCCCTTTACTCCTAGAAGTCTATTGAAGCTGCTCCCTGTTGGTGCATATTAACCACTTCCTAGAGCACAAAACCCTCAAGTAGCTGAAAGGTCATTGCTTCCAACTTGCCCAGAGGTGCCTGGAAGACAGACTGACAATCTACATCTGAAGAGTCGCCACCTTGACAACCCGTGTGGCATTTCCACTCAGTGCCCAAGGGATGCCATGAATAAAGACTTGGTGGAAATCGTTTAAGGACAACACCGATAATCCTTTAGTGTAAAGTGTAACTTTCTCCTGTAAGGCTGAAGTTCCCTGGTTGGGATATAATGAAATCTAACCTAGGTTTGGGGCTTTAGAAAAGCAAGGTTAGTAGAAGAAAAAGGGAAGCATTTTACAAAGGCTTAGATTTATTCTTTCCCAGGGAGTGTGTTTCCTTTCTTTTTAACAGGTCAAAATAAAAAAAAAAAAAAAACCTACTACCTTGAGTCAAGGCTAACTCCTAGTGATTCTCTGTAGGTTTCCTGAACTGTAACTGTTTACAGGGCTAGCAAGTCCACTCTTTCTCTCTTGGAGCTGCCTGTGGTTTCGATCTGCCCACCATGTGGCTCATAGCCCAGTGTGTAACCCCTACACCACCAAGGTTCTTTGTTAACAGGCAGAAGGGGTTATTTCTGCCAAGGTGGAGCATTCAGGAAAAGTAGGGATTCAAAATACTTTTGATCATTCCCAGTCCATGTCTCAGGTAGTCACAAGTCTCATACGAACTCTGTTTGACATAAGAGATTATTAAACCTGAAAACTGTGTCTCATTTGCAACTCTGTCACTCATTTTCAACCTCTAAGCCTAATTGTCAGCAAAGGCTGCCCCGCAGTTGCCGGAGATGAGAATCCCTTCATGCTGTCATAGGGGCACTCTGGCATTTATAACATGACCTGCCATGGCAATTCACTCCCTAGAGCCTGTCATGCTTTATTCTCCAGCGTTTTCAAAAGAAGTAATTACACACTACACTCCAGATAAAGGGCAACAGTAAAGAGAAGGGGAAGGCAGAAAAGTAGGCACAAAAAAACCCTCAACAAGATGCTGTACTGAATTGGTCACAACTTCTTTGGAGAATCAGTCAACCTGTGTAACTTCTGACAGATTCTAAAGAAAGGAGATTATCTGAAGAATCCTTTGTCATTGTGACTTCCAGTGAGTCACTTCCTTTTATAATCTCCCTAATTTGTTTGTGGTAATTTCCTTGATTAGGCTGTTTTACATATGATAAAGGTGATGGGATGTCACGATTGTGACTAGGTTTCACTGCAAAAGACTCTATTTTTATACATATATATATATACATATATATATATTATTCTCGAGAATAAACATAACAAACACCAATGCAATAGTTCATACACCTATCATTTAGTGGCATTGATTATATCCTTTGATGTTTTTAGGAGTTTGCTGAGAAAAATTCTCCTGTTGGCCTTGAGGAAGTAAGCAGCCATGCTTTAAACTACAAATGGAAAGCTACTTGTGGAAGGGAGTGGAGAGATCTCTAGTTCTTGAGGTTGTCCTCCAGCCAACGGCCAATAACAAAGACTGTCAGTTAGCAGACTGTCATTCTGCTAACTGGCCAAAGGAGTTTGGAAGCACTCTTTTTTT
>NW_022111324.1:38985952-38999408 GCF_000313985.2 Echinops telfairi | reverse complement strand
GTTTCCTATCAAATGAAATATTAAATAAAGTGATCAATTTTAAGAAACAATTGAGAAAAATATTAGAGAACATTTAATACAAATATATGTTTTTATACTGTACATAAGTGATACAAAATTCTTGCCAAATCTGCAATTTGGGAGTTTGGCAAATTTGAAAAGAAAGCAGTGATGACCAAAGGGTCTTATAGAAAGTGAGAAATACAGAACATATTGTGGAAAGCCCGGATAACTGGTAGTTAATCTACTAACTCACAAATGTGTAGTGGATTGCCTGTGAAGGAGCACACATATCTGAGTATTGCTAGCGTTCTCTGCAGTCTCCCAAAGGACTAAAACCCTGTGCTCGTGTGGTGGATAGGTGCCACTCGGTTGGCTCCGACTTTGGCTGCCCTGTGTGTAACAGAAGCGCACACTCTCAATCCTGTGCCCGCCTCAGAATTGCCGTGATTATATTTGAGTCCCTTGTTGCAGCCAACCTGTCAGTCCATCACAATGGGGGTCGTTCTGTCTTTTGCTTCTCCTTTACTTTATCAAACATGATGTCCTGCTCTGGAGATCAGTCTCTCCTGATCACAAGAGCAAAGTACACAAGACAGAGTCTCCCCATCTTCACTTCTTAGGAGGATCCATCCCAGCTTTCCTTCTTTAAAGACAGACCTGTTTCTTCTGTTGGCACTATTCGTCACCAACACCATACTCAGATGCATCAGCTCTTCTGCAGTCTTCCTTAGACATTTTCTAACTTTTATACCTTCATGAAGTGATTGAAAATACCTTTGCTTGGATAATGCCCACCTTAGTCCAAAAGGAATTCCTTGCTCTCCTCAACACTTTCAAAAGGCCTTGTGCATAAGATCTATTCAGTGCAATAAGTCCTTTGACTTCTTGATTGCTACTTCCATGAGCATTGCTTGTAGATCCAAGCAAAATGGAAACTTTGACAACTTCAATATTTTCAATTATCATGTTACTTATTGCTCCAGTCGTAAGGGTTTTAGATTTGCTTAAATTGAGTTGTAATCTATACTGAATGTCCTTCATCTTCATCAGCAAGTACTTTAAGTCCTCTGCATGTTTTGTAATTCGCATTCTTCTTACAATTTGCTGTGATGCACAGAGTTTAATGTCTTTGCATAGTCAATGAAACACAAGAAACCCTCTCCTTTCAGTTAGGGTCCATCAGCAGTTACAGACTTCTCAGAGCCTCTTCCAAATCCAGCAGGACATCTGGTAGTGAGCTCCCTGTCAATGTACTGTTGCAAGCACAGTTGACTACTTTCAATAGCATGTTCCTTGCTTGAGATATGAATGGTATTGTTTAATCATTTCTGTTCTCTGCTAGATCACATTTTTTGGAATGGGCACAAATATGAATCTCTTCGGGTTAGTTGGACAGGTGGCTATATTCCACATATCTTGGCATAAAATGAGTGCTTCCAATGCTACATCAGCTTGTTGGCACATTTCAATTCATATTCGGTTTCTGGAACCTTGTTTCTTGCTAATGCCTTTAGTGCAGCTTGGATTTTTTTCCCTTCAGCACCAGTGTTCTTGATTATATGCTACCTCTTGAAATGGTTTGATGTTGACCATTTCTTTTTGAACACTCTCTTATCATTCAATGTATTGTCATAAAATCTTTCAATATTTCAATTAAAGGCTTCAATATGGTTTTAGTTCATTCAGCTTGACATAGTCTGGTCATATTTTTTCTTTTGGGCTTTCTAGCTCCTGGTCTTTGCACATTTTATTATAACATTTTGATTTCTCTAGCTTATTTTTTAAATTTTGTGTTCCAGTGTTTTACATTCTCATTGCTCCAACATTCTTTAACTCCTTATTGTATGTGAAACAACAAATTTTAGGCTTCCTACATTCATCCTGAGATTTTCTGTCTTTTTAAATGAGCTTTAACTTTACGTATGATTTTCTTGATGTCATCCCATAGCTTGTCCCATCTCCTGTCATCTGTATTCACTGTATAAAATATGTTCTTGAGATGTTCCTGATGGGATATACTCATGGTTGTATTTTGACTCTTATAGACTTGAATTCATTTTCTTCAATTTCAACCTCAACTTGCAAGTGGACAGTTGATGGTCGGTTCTAAAGTTGCCCCTTTGTCTTGTTCTAACTTCTGACTTCATTTTACTCTCCCCCGTTTCTTGCCACCATGTAGTCCTTTTGATTCCTGTATAGTCCATCTTTTGAAATCCATGTGTACAGTCACCATCTATGTGGTTGAAAATGCTACTTTCATTGAAGAGGGCATTGGTCTTGTGAAATTCTCTCATGAACTCCCCAGGTTCATGTCTCTCCTCAGGACTATATTTTCTGATTCCATTGCTTTTGTTTCTAAATTTTGCATTCCAGTAGCCAATAATTAACAATGCATATTGATTGCATGTTTGATCAATTTTAGACTGAGAAAACTGGTAGAATTCTTTAATTTCTACATGCCTGATTTCAGTCCTTGGTGGATAAAATTGAATAATAGCTGTATTTACTAGTCTTCCTTATAGAAATATAGATGTAATCCCCTGGCCCAGTGGCCCAGTGTGCATTGTACTGCACGATAGATCTTGACCTGCTCTTTTGGACTATTAATGTCATGTTGTTGCTTTTGAATTTATCATATCCTGAAAAGTAAACTATGATTGTCTTATTCAAAATGGCCAATACAGCTCCATTGCAGCTCATGGGTGCCTATGATATCAATCTTTGTGTGTTCCATTTCAGCTTTTGATGGCTTCCAATTGTCTTACATTCTGTTCTGATTATTAATTGGTGTTTGCAATTGTGATTTTCTTTTCATCTTGATCCACACTCCATCGACAAATGAAGGTCCTGAAACTCTGCTCCATCAAGTCATTATTGCCAACCCCAATTTGAGGATACAGCTCTTCCTCCTTTACATTCTGAGTGCTTTTCAATCGAAATGGCTCCTCTTCCAGAACTCTGATGCTATCCTGCTGCAATTCCTAAGATTATCTGTGCTAATCTCAGAATTGGACAGCTTATTCCTTCTTTGTAGTTTTCTCATAGTCTGGAAGATGAACTGAAACCTGTTCATTGTGGGTGACTCTACTGATATTTTAAAAAGCAGTGACAAGCTTCCAGCATCACATCCAAAGGAAAGCTGCCACAGTACAGCAAGCTGACAGACAAGTGGTAGTACTCAAGTTTGGACTATACTGATTCCCAAGTTCAGGTGTGCCCTTGTGTGTTAGGCTGGATTCTTTAGAAAAGCAAAATCAGTGACTTGCGTGTGTGTGTGTGTGTGTGTGTGTGTGTGTGTGTGTGTGTGTGTGTGAAGAGATTTATATCAAGAAAGGGCTCACACAGTTGTAGAAGTGGCTAAGTCCAGTGTGATTTAGGTCTCTGCGTTACATGTAAGCTGAAGGTCTATCCTAACTCTTACAGCTGGAGCAATTGAAGACTAGGAAGCAGGAAGATGGAGCAGGAAGACCACTCATGAGTGTATGCTGAATTGAAGAGATTAACTGAGTTAATCTAAAGTTGGCAGTCCACTAATGGCTTCTGGAATTGGCAGCCAATATAACTGGAGGTATATGAACCAGATACAGGATCCAGACCAGAAGTCCCAGTGAACTAGTTTCTGAAAACTGTGTTTATATTTAAAGTAGACTACATCCTGAATGAAACCTTCAATTGTATCGAAACTGTAATGAGGTTAACTGCTTGGTTGCTTCAGAGAAAATCCTATCATGAAGTTGACCACGCTATGTTAGATTATATCATGTGAGAATCCTGGCCCACACAGGTAGACATAAAATCTAACTATCACACACTGCTTGAAATACTACATTTATCTTTCCCCATAAAATAGAAGAATGTCCTAATGCCGTGACCCTTTAATACAGTTCCTCATGTTGTGGTGACTCCCCCAACTATAAAATTATTTTTGTTGCTACCTCATAACTGCAATTTTGCTACAGTTATGAATCGGGCAAAGCCCTGTGAGAGGGTCATTCGACCCTGAAAGGGGCCTCGACCTACAGGTTGAGAACTGCTGCTCTAGCACAATCCCACCATGTGTCTGCTAATCAACTCACTACTTCTTTCGGCAGTTGCGGAAGAACCTATGGGATATACATAATTTTCTATCTTTTCTCAAAATTCAAGTCTGCATGAACCCATGCTTAGTACTCTCTTTTGCCCCTTTAGCCCAATGCATGTATTATTTGATTAATTTACAGAATAACTAGGTTTGTAGATGAGCTAAAATTCCCATATACTTTCCATATTTATTTTATCAAAAATTGGAAAAGTGTTTGTCTGCAAATAAAATCTAACTTCAGTAAATATTAATGTCTTAACATCAAGACAGAAAAACAGGGGTCTTTAAACTTTAGTACCAAGTATAATAATACTACTGTGGCCCTATTGTGGTCATCATCTTTTAAAAAAAATCAATCTTTTAAATAAAGATTTTAGAGGTATGATTTTTGCACCTTAGATTATTAAATTTCTGGGATGGAATTTTTTTTCTACCATGGGATGAGGAATTAAAAAGTCATAAATGAATGTAGAAACAGCCATATGTTTAATAGTGCCTGATTTTGAAAATGATCACATCCTGCTCTTTGTATGTGATTATTTGACCTTCTAGCTTTCGAAGCACCTTTTCGTAAATCTTTTTTCCATTAAGCTTCTTATTCTTCTGTGAACTTTGCTTTTAATTTTATCTGAGTATTTGAGCAAAGTTGTGTTTCAAATCTGCAATAAGTCAAGCCAGCTTCAAAAACTAACACATGCGGACGTATTATTATACCAGCAACCAGTTTGTTCAAAATAATTGGTTCACACTGCTTTGCATCATTTAACAAAAACTTTAAAAGGAATTTCCGGATTTAATTTCAGAAATAGTCATTTTTGCCTGTGGTGAGTATTTTTTAAAATTTTTACTTAGAAAAGAGTAATAATGTTGGGAATATTTGGATATAAAGAAATTAACAAATTAATATTGTGAGTCTCAGAACAAATAGAAGGAAATATTCAGATATTCCATTGGTATCTTCAATTGGTATGATAAGCCCAAATCAAAATAGTTTCCAAGTTAACTTGCCTAATGACTATGTAAAGACTATCTGCACTTCCCCTGAAATACTATCTAACCATCTGATTTATCTATTGTTTTACTCCCTGCTTTCTCTCCCCAGTTACCTTGAAGTCAGTTTATTCTTTATGCCTCTCTCCCTGAATTCCTAAACAAATTTCCTATGTTTTTTTTTTTTTTTTCAGGGACAATATAACAGGGTCAATCACACTGTACAATATTGTTAATTTAAAGCTCTCTTCTATAAATGGAATTGATGTAAATAGCTAACATAAAAAAATCAGGTAGATAGATACAAATTTACTATACAATCCTGTATTTAATTAGATAATGTTTTCTAGGCTTTTGGAGCTCTGCAAATTATTTTGCCTAATTTTTTCTTCTTTTCAAAAAATAGGATGATAAAGTGTTGTTGTTTACTAATGGGAAGATTCTAACTCATAGGGACAATATAATACAGGGAAAAGTTGCACCCACAAAGTTTTCAAAACTGTGATCTTTAAAATTTTTACATCTTTTCTCCCATGAATAGGCAAATGAGTTTGAAGCACCAACATAGAATTTGTAAATGGTTACCATTTTAAAATAATTGCATAACCTGCATAAACATCGTAAAATATATATGCATATATACCATTTCAGAAGCCCTCCCCTTAAAAGTAAATTGAGGACAGATAATTTTTTTCCAAAATTTTAAACATAATAAAGATGTATAAAGGGGGAGGTTTTATAATATAAAACAAGATTCCTTGGAAACCCAAAAGTCAACAAAAGTGCCATTTTTTAATAAAGGCTTTTATAAAGCGCTTCTCATTAAAATAGAGAAATCACAAAATATATTCGAATGTAAATTTGCTAATTTGGAAGTTCTCTAACACGGGGAGAGCAAAAGACAAAAAAAAAAGCATTGCATTGGGTAAATCTGCTGCACAAGCTTTAGACTACTGAAGAGCACAGATGTTACTGTGAGACTGCGGTGTTCCTGACCCAAGTCACGGTATTTCCCATTGCCTCACATGCGTGTGAAAGTTGGACATTGAACAAGGGAGGCTGAAGAAGAATTGATAGGTTTGAGTTGTGGTGCTGGCGAAGATGATTGCATTTGCCATGGACTACCGAAAAGAGCAGCACTTATGTTTTGGAAGAACTACGGTCATTGTGCCTCGCAGAGGCAAAGACAGTGGGACTTCTCTCCCGTACTTTGCACACGTTGTCAGGAAAGACCAGTCCCTGGAGGAGTGTACAGCAGAAGGACAGTGAAAGAGAGGGAAGGTCCTCAAGGAGATGGATTGACACCATGGCGGCGACAATGGGGCTCAAGCATAGGAACAATTGTGTGCACGGCACAGGATGGGACTGCTTCATTTTGTTGTACAAGGGTCGAACTCAATCAGTAGCATGGAACCATACCAGCAATAACTGACATGGGGATAGCAACAAACTAATATTATTTCCCTATTCCCTCCTATCACTATTACTTCCACTTCCATAAGGCATAAGCCTGAGTGGTTGTACTAACTGGAGAATGAATAAGAGAAGAAGCCAAATAACC
The DNA here is from genome assembly GCF_000313985.2 of Echinops telfairi. Classification (NCBI taxonomy): domain Eukaryota; kingdom Metazoa; phylum Chordata; class Mammalia; order Afrosoricida; family Tenrecidae; genus Echinops; species Echinops telfairi. The sequence continues at coordinate 38,992,773 of NW_022111324.1, read as the reverse complement.
ACCATTTATTTTAATTAGTATGTTTTTATTTAGCAGGTTTTACATATAATTATCCTAATTATATTTCATAAATGTGTTATGATGTAGAAATTAATATTTGGAAATTAGGCGACGTGCAAAAAAGAGCTGATGCTAAGAACCTTATGATTTCTGGTATGTTATCTTGAGGTTTTCTTTGCTTTCATGAGGCTACCTTCCAGGTTTGTATTTCTTTCTACCATTCTTTCAACTAAAGCATAGGTAGGTAAACAGGGTAAATGTCAGCAACCTGATGGCAGAGCCCTTGAGTAGGCATCTCCTCATTAGGCAATATTAAGAGAGCTTGCAAACCTTGTGAGACTAGGTAACATGGAAGTATATGGAATGTACATTGTGGATGTATAAGAAGAAAATTAGCTTATCTTCGTGTTCTATGCAGATGTGAACCAGGTAATCCCAAAAGATGGGGATTTGTATAATCATTTTCTTTCTGTACTCCTAGTTTTGGGGGAGAATATAGTAGCTTTAAGAAGCAAAGTGGTCAGGATCTAAATGTCCCATGCACTCTTGGTCATATAAACCTTCAAGATCTTGAAATTTATTCCTGTTATCATTTTGAAAACAAAAATTGCCTTTTAAAATACAGTATATATTATATGATAGTTGGGTGAAAGTTGCACTATAATGTTATATCAACTGGCACAACATATTCTTATGATAATTGATTCAATATTTTCAGAATAAAGCAAAATATCTTAATTCTCAAATACCATCAATTAATTTTACACTGTAATACAGGTCAATTGTAATAATCTCCAGTGTATTGACTGGACATAATTAAACAAAAATATATAAATTCTCTTCAAATATTGTACCAACCAGTATGTTTTCTCTTGGTGAATTTCCTCATTAGTCTTGTCAGTGAATTGCCCACACACAGCCAGAACCATGACCCCTCTGCACTTCTTATAAGAGCCCTCGTGACATAGTGGTTACACATTGGACTGCAAGATCAGCAGTTCGAAATCACTATATAACCCTATATGTAGAAAACAAAGATATTCTTATTAATTGTAATAATGCATGGTAAAAGTTTGACTGATGCAATCAAATTACCATGCAGAGTAAAACCTTTGAATTTAAATAGTTTTCCTTTGGCTTTTAATGCTTAATTGTGGCACAGAATGAATATATTTGGCTTTGTAAATAACTAAAAGCTTAAGAATTATAATTATATTAAATAAATCCAATAATAGTCAATGAAGATATTTCCATAACACACTCTTGGAACTTTTTCTTAAAAATTTCTCTATGAAGAATGAGTGATTAAAATTAACATCAGTGATAAAATAACTAGAATTTGGAATTTAGGTTTGGAATTGGAAATAAAAGTGTATAACCACCACCCCCTCCCAGGGGACAGACAACAGAAACATGGGTGAAGGGAGACATCGGGCAGTGTAAAACATGAAAATTAAAATATTTACAAATTATCAATGGTTCAGGAGGGTATGAGAGTTGGGGAAGGAGGGAGAAAAAGAGGAGCTGATACCAAGGGCTCACATTGAAAGAAAATGTTTTGGAAACAATGATAGCAAAAATTGTACAAATGTACTTGATACAATTGATGTATGGATTTTTATTAGAGCTGTTAGAGTTCCTAATAAAATGATTCATTAAAAATACGAATAAAAGTGTATTACTTTAGTAAACATTCTATTTTAAAAACAGAAATAAGTAAGTTACCATATACAGGGAGATCATCAATTAAATATGCTTTTTGTTTGTTTAATTTTATTTGGTGTTTGAGAAGTAGGGTGGCATATGAGGTGGCTTCAAAAAGTTCATGGAAAGGTGGAACTAAAAGATAATGGAATTCTTCCATGAATGTTTTATCTCACTGCCATTAAGTCTAGGCTGACTCCTAGCGACCCCTGGTGGATTTCTGAAACTGTCCCTGTTTACAGGAGTAAAAATCCCAGTCTTTCTCCTGCAGAGCTGCTGGTGGTTTTGAACAGCCCACCATGTGGACAGCTGCCGAACTAATAACCACTATACCACCAGGGTGTAGCTTTATAGCTGGATGATGGAATCTCCCATGAATATTTTACAGTTGATAGGATTATTTGATTTAAAATTTGAAAAGACTTTATGAAATAAAGATTGTCAAAGCACATTTACAGGTAAAAAGATGTCTTGAAAGGTCAAGTGAAATTCCAGTCAGATAGCAAAAAATGACTAATCTGAAATGATACACAGCAAATTGATGCCAAGGTGCAAGGGTTTTATTTTGTTTGTTTGCTTTGCTGACCTTTGTAAACATCGCATGAGCAATAAATATGATGTTTTAGACCTAAATTCAACATTAGAGTACAATTCCGGTTCATCAGGTTACTGGCTATGCAAAACAGGGTAAGAAATTTATTCTCAGAGCTTATTTATCCACCTGTAATAATCATTCTTCATATGAAGTTTCTCTGTCTTTGCAACAGCGATCTCAAAATGTGCTCCGAGCATGAAAATAATGTAAACTCCACCATGCGCTATAAATGTAAATTAACTAATAACTCAGCTATTTTTAGATGAAGTAGATGGATAAGGAAAGACTACGTGGATGAGGATGGATTTCAAAACTTCCCAGACTTTTTCGTCTGTAACATATTTGAAGAGAATATTTTCACTCACACATATTCAATTAAATAGTTTTATGAAGGTTCCTAATATTTTGTATTTTGCAAACTTTAATAGCTATCCAAAGTTCTCAGTGTTTTTAGATTATCAGCAGGTTTTGCAACATTTTCCAGTGTCTTACCTACAAAAATTGAAGAGCTTGTCCCTTTTCCCTACCCACATTCCTATTCAAACTAAAGACAATATATTAAGCTATTTCATCTAAAAAAATATATAGCTTTAATCTTGATTAGATTTTACTAACTCTGCATATGCATGGAGATGTCTAATAAGTATCTTAATTATAATCTTCTCAGAATAGAGTATGTTCTGCTATAAATTAGAGTGTATATTTTCTGCTCTGCCCTGGGCCCCAAATTCCAAGTTGTCTAGATTCCCTCACTCCTTCACACCTCTTATTCAAAACTTCTGGTTTGTAAATCCACCTCTCATTATTTCTACAGCTTTGCTAAAATTATTCCAATCCAAACAACCATCTACTTTTATCTAAATAATTTAAAAGGCTCATAATAAATTTTCCAATATCCATTTCTGTCTCGCAGTAGTCAATTTTCAAAATTTAGAGAGGGGTAGTAAAAACAAACAAGCAAACAAACAAAATAAAATAACTAAATTCTTTGGACTCTCTTTGGTAGTAAACCACCCCGTGCCAGCACCCAGATAATTGGAAGAGCAAATCATATAAACAAGGAATGAACAATATATACAATATATTCCAGATGCTTTAACTAAAAATGTAAGCCTTACTATAGACTAAAATACCGTGCATATTTCAAAAGTCCTCCCCATCTCACTAACCACATCACTGATCAAAGGGGCGTCCACATTTGTGCTCTAGTTATACTGGCCACTGTGTTTCCTGTTTTTAAAATACACCATTGTATACCTATGTTCCCATTTCAGGTCATATGTGTGGTAAACGGAAGACTTGGTAGATTCACTTCATTGCTTGTTTATTATGTACCTGCTTATGATATGACCCATTGACTATGTAATAGGCTCACTGTATGACGTGGATTCCCTTTGAAAGATCTGTAAGCCACATTATGTATATCAATCAGAAAATACATTCACTCTCTTGGCCCTGAGATAGGGACAAGCAGCCCCTGTGCCCCACTGTCTATCTGTCTTTATTATTTTCCACAATTGGAAAGTCACACCTGAGGACCCATTCCACTGTGGGGACGTCTCACCCCATAGATACGTACTCATTGTTCATCATTCCTGCAAAGTACTTATTTCCAATATGTTTGTGTTCAGGTGGCTTCTCTAGAGAAGCAAAACCAGTGATGCTTGTATGTGTATGCATATAGAAAGAGATTTATATCAAGAATTAGCTCAATCACTTGTAGAAGAGTTCAAGTTCCTGAGTCGGATGTAAACTGACAGCTTCTCCTGACTCTTGTAGTTGCAGGACCTGATGAACAAGCAGCAGGAAGATGAAGCCAGAATACCACAGGTTGGTGGTTGAAAAGCTGAATGAATCCACATTTGTCAATTACCCAATGGCTCCTGGGATCATCAGGCAATATAACAGGATGTCAACAAACAAGGTACAGGACCTAAATCCAACAGTAGAAGTGTTAGCTTCTGAATACCATCAGTTCCTGCTAAGAATAGGCCATACTTTGAATGAAACCACCCCCTTTCATATCAAGGCTGTGACCAGATTAAGGAAGTCTATTCTCTCCACAAGAAGCCCTGGTGACCTAGTGAATTACACATTGATAAAATTAACATTTCAAAACCACCAGCTGCTCCTTGGGGAAAGATGGGTCTTTCTACTCCAGCAAAGAGTTGCTGTCCTAGAAACCCACATGAGTCCTAAAAGTTTTACACTGTCCTAAAAGTTACCATGAGTCACAATTGACTCAGTGACAGTGAGTTTGATTACAGTTTTATTCTCCCCACAACTGTTTCCCAGAAGATCCCACCGTAGAGTTGACCACACTATATTGGATATCATGAGCGAATCCTGACCCACCCAATTTGGCATGAAACCTAACTAACACAATTTTCATAATTGATTTCCTGCTTAACTCAATGAAATGATTTTATATTATTTTATATATTTCTTGTTTTATCCATTCCTTCTTTCTTACTTTCTAGAGCTTACTTCTCCATATAGTAGTTGAAATACCAGAGACATATTTGCTATAGGTGATCTAATCTCAATTTATCAAGTGACTGTGAAACATTTTATCAAATGCTGTAGTGGGTCACAGAAAAATGAAAATTATATACTGATAAACAAAGTAGATATGAGCATTTGGAGAAAAATCTCTAATAAGAATATTTCATCAGTAGTATAAGAAAAATTCACAGAAAATATTTATCTCTGTATCCCTTGCTTCATTTTTGTGTTCTCACCTTTTACGGGATATCTTTCCAGTGATAAGAACTTCTAAATGTATTTTCTCCCCATGCAGTTCCTGTTATCACAGTAATTCAAGAGTGAAGTTGGTAATCTAAAAGTTTTTATAAAAATAAAAGACTTACTATATAGTTTTTCTTCCTTGAACAACATAAATTTGTAAACATAAGGAAATAAGAATATTAAAAGTCAAAATTTTATCTACAATGAAAGATACCTAGTGATTAACCTTAATTATTTATTAATTAAGCCTTAAGTAATTCAGATTGTATTTGAAGGCTTTGCAATATAGCAAGAGATCATAAAATTGGGCCTTAATATCCATATTTTGTAAGTCTGGCTTGGCTAGAGAACAAATTCATAGATATTTATATGTGTATAAGAAAGAACTTTATATACAAGAGCAATTGAATAATGTGTAAACATTCCAGCCCAGTCCACACCAACTCCATATGTCTACTGTTAGCCCCTATGTCTGATGCCAATATATAAATTCCTCTTCAGACTCACACAACACATGCAATGACACAGAATGGAGGAGGATCACAGGCCAGTGGGTGGGAAGTCTTGCGGATCCAGTGGCAGTGGAAGCATCTCATGGCAGGGCTACCCACATGGCTCCTTCAGATCCAGGTTTCTGGCATAGCTCCATGTGTCTTCTCAACAGGAATGGCTCACAGGGAGTGTGTGTGTGTGTCCCTCCTCCAGGGAACTATTTATCTCCTTAGGTCCTCAAAATGAGGTCATCAAGCTGCAACCTGATTGATAGGCTACACTCCACTCCTTCACTTTTAAGTCTCAAATTGACAACAGATTATGTAACTACCACAATATATTTTTAGCACACATATATGGGAGGAAATAAACCTGATCATTTTTATACAAACACTTTATATTAGTGAAATATTATAAACATAGTACTCAGATCCTAATTCTAGAGATGGTATAAAATTCATAATCAAGTTTCATAATACTAGACACATTTTTATTTATATAAATATTTTATATAAAATATTAAGAATTATAATCTTTAATAAAATCAAGTTAAAATTTTAGATCATAGAAATTTGCCAACCATGATATATACCAAAAAATGTTGTGTAACTCAATTGATTCACACAGTATATTTTCTTATAAAGTTTTTTTATAAATTCAGAATTTTATTACATATTTTATAATACCACATCAAATTTAATGCAACATAGTTTTGGGGAATGGTATGAATATTTATCTATGTAAGCTCAAGTCTTAAGGAAATGCATACTTTTTTAAATGCTGCTACAAATATAGCTGAATGATTAAAATGCAGTGGAAAAAAGACAGGAGTGGAGAAGGATATCTACCAAAATGTGGTTCAAACACAGAGTTGGAATGAATCCATTCATTTGATATACTGACAGAGGGTAAGTCAAATTAAGATAAGAGCAAAGAACAGGAAATTAAAATTGTATATTTATCTGATATTTTCTCAAGAAGGGTTTTGTAAGTAAATTAAACCTGAAGTCAAATTATCATTTTAATATGGATGGCTATAGTATGCTAGGTTCTGTAGGGAAAATAAAGAAAAATATAGTTTTATCTGTGAGCATTAATGAAGTGCAGAATAGGAAAATCCTATGGGTCTAAACCACATACGAATACAATTTTAGAAAGCTGAAGCAAATCATTGAAGCCTTTATTGGCAATAATTTTGAAGCCAATCCAGTGACACTCATCTAGATATAAGCAAAATTTTTATATCAAGAAGTAATTATATATAAGAAAGCACCCCCCCCCC
>NW_022111324.1:38977120-38985852 GCF_000313985.2 Echinops telfairi | reverse complement strand
TAGCTTCATGAACTGGAAGTTGCCGGTGAGCTATTTATTTATACATAGGATGCTTGTGGTAAATTTGTATTGCAATACGGATTGGTTACTTATAAAAAATCATTTAAAGGTTTGACCATTTAAAATATACTTCCTGGATAAAAGGTAAATGCATATTTTAATCTTATTTTCTTGAGAAGGATTTGTGTGCTTTTTGAAATATGATTTTAAAAATCAATGCACAATCACATGCACATATATTTGGCTATCCTCCCTACATATAGAAAAGGTCTTACTAAAAATGAAAAGTAAATATGTAACATTCCAACCACCTAGCAGCTGATTAAAAAGAAAACTATTTATCTAATTCAATCTGAAAATGGTGAAAAAATTATTCCAAGCAAGTGCTACAGAGAACATTTGCACATTTAATTTATATATTTTTAAAAGGTTAATTGCATCGCTCTGCTAGCATGGCCTGCTTGCATGCTGAATCCAGGAAGCATAAATTATTCTTAAGTGTACAGTGAGAGAGTGGATCCCCCATAGGGTTATTCCTAAGGCTTTTGTGCTCAGTCAAGCAATAAGAGATGTTACGCATCTCTATCCCCCAGTTCAACTCAAGTCAATCAGGCTGGTGCTAGTCCATAAGTACCTCCTCAGGCTCAAATAGCTGCAGGTGCGTGAAGCAGGATGGCGAACTCGGAAGCAGGAAGATCTCACACGGATCCAATGTCTGTGGAACATTGGAGGGCACCAATAGCTCTCAAGGTCAGGTGACCCACATGGGACAACCCTTAAAGACAGGCAGAGGTCCAGCAGTCAGGAAGGAAAAGTTGCAGACAGAGGCAGTTCCCAGAGTGCCTCATTCTTATAAAAACTGCTTATGACATCAAGGAGATGTAATCAGGCTGCAACTTTTTACTCCACTCAGGGGTGTCCAGTTGACATAACCCCTGATCATCACACACAGAAGCAAATATATTAGATTGCATCTATAAATACATAATTGAAAAGCGGTTAAAACAAATAGTTATAAAATTATTCAAAAAACACTGTTCTGGATATTTTTTAAATTGATGGAACATACTAGTAGGTAGGTGTATCTGACTGTCATAGCTATAATATTTATTGAGTAATTTTAGAAGCAATAAATTTACCTAATTAAGTAGAATAAAAACTGCTATTCCTCCATCCAGATAAAATTAAAACCAAACTCGCTGTTATGAAGTCATTTGCTCCTTGTAGCCATGCTTTATCCGGTCTCCAAGGCTGTCAGCCCTGACAGCATCAGATGGCTTCATCTTGGCACCTTTGAAGCTTGGGGTGATATTGAATCACAGATCTTGAAGTTGGTAATCCAATATTTATCATACAGTGCCACAAGAAGTCTGATTATCAAGATAGTGTAAAATTATTGGGCAAGATTATTTCAATAATTACTCAGACTTTGTCTATAATGGTCAAATGTTTGAGGGCTCAGTCATAACTCAAAATACAGATTCATTTTATTAACAGAGAACTCATAGGGGAAAACAAGATTATTGTTTAGTCAATTACAACATTCATATCCATTATCAATATAAGTTTGGAGAAATTTTTACAATTTCCACACATTAAAGAAATTTTGTTATTGAAAATAAAATGTCATTGAACTTTACTATGGGATTCTTTTAAGTAAGTAGAACAAAATTCTCAATAGTTAATGACACGTTTATGGCAGGTAGTCTAATAAAATGATGTACATAAGCATTCATAAACATATATATAGATTCCTCATATTATTATTTTCCATACTGGAAAATATTTCTTTGTATATAATACCATGAACAACTGTAGATAGTTAAAATGTACTTGCTTTGTGCAAAATCAGAGTACATACTAGGAATGTGGCACACAGTGTCACAGGTAGGTCCTATTAACACATTGTTGATTGAAGATTTTTAAAGCATCAGAAAAGAGTTAATAGGAGTACAAAATAGAGCAAAAAAATAAAATTAACAATGAAGCTTAAATTTAATTCTATTTTCCCTATATGACTATATTTGAAGAAATGAGAACGTGAGATAGAACTCAAAGATATTAGAATAGAGATTTGTCATTGCATATCTCTTGCTATTTTATTTCAGAAATTAACCTAGACATATATTTCACTCAAGATAAAACATTAACTTGCCTCTGTTCAAATGCTACATTTTACTGCCATTATGTATGCATTATATTATTTTAAATAATCATCTATGCAGGTCACACATCCATTGCTATCAGCCTCTTGATTGAGCAGTGAATGTGCTCAGTTTTAGTAAGTGGGTACAGCATAGGACTCAAAAGACCTACATAAATAATGAATGAAGTGAAATGGAAGAAATGCATTTTTAATAACTGATGAAATAAATATTAATTTGAAAATCTCACTGTGTTGACTTGCAGGGCTATAAATGTCCACAGCACTAAATACCTTCTATTAAATAAACAGTAGTTTTCATATGAAGGTCAGAATAATGTGTTAATTTACCATATACTTCTAGAATTATTTATTTTTATTTCTCTGGAGTTGGTTGATTTTTAACACCAGAAATACCTTACACTAATAGGTTGGTATGAGTTACTTTCTTCAACATTATTATTGAAGAGAATAATTTATAACTGCTTATTTTAGAGAGGTAATTTTTTAAATATGAGAAATCAAATTTCAGTCATTTAAAGATTCACATTCCACGTGCCATGATTTTTTCCTTGCACAATGAACAACTATTAATTAATGATCCACAGCATCTCATGACTTAAGTTGTCATCTTATCTACAGTTAAAAATGTAAACTTCCAGCTGCATTCTCAGTATGTCTTTAAAACTTCCACAAGTGTTTTCACTATTTTAATTATTGAAGTATTATAATGGAAAGTATAATGACTTTATTCATCTTCATGTTCTTTTTCCTTTTGGATTAATGGTGGAAAAGTTCAATAGACTTATTTTGGTAGTAATCTTATAAAACTAAGCTTGATTTGTATTTGTTTTATATAAACATTTTTTAGCTGAAAGAAACAGTTGGTGTTCAGTCTTTATCTTTTATCTATGTTTTTTAATTCTTTTGACTCGTTTTATTTTAAAATGAAGTCAGATATGATTAGCAGTTCATGGGCCTTCCTTTATTATTTAAGCCTTAATATTATCTACCTTGATGATCTAAAACTATCCCAGATAATGCTTTATTTTAATACATGTTCTTAACTCACATCTGTTTCAATAGCTGTTTTATTCACTGTGATATAAATTATTATAACAATTATATTAGTACTTAAGGGCAGGATGGGGGTAAAAATCAAATTGTTAACGAGCTAAAATAATGTTTACATCCATGGGTGTATCATGCTTCTTTTGCTTACTTTCATATAATTTTGCACCTTCATGTGGCAAAATCAATGAACATTATATACATATATTCAAGGGAAAATCTATCTTCACTAGGGTACTTTCAATACTCTGTATTATATACTGTTATCAAACAAGAAGAATAGCTTCATGAACTGGAAGTTGCCGGTGAGCTATTTATTTATACATAGGATGCTTGTGGTAAATTTGTATTGCAATACGGATTGGTTACTTATAAAAAATCATTTAAAGGTTTGACCATTTAAAATATACTTCCTGGATAAAAGGTAAATGCATATTTTAATCTTATTTTCTTGAGAAGGATTTGTGTGCTTTTTGAAATATGATTTTAAAAATCAATGCACAATCACATGCACATATATTTGGCTATCCTCCCTACATATAGAAAAGGTCTTACTAAAAATGAAAAGTAAATATGTAACATTCCAACCACCTAGCAGCTGATTAAAAAGAAAACTATTTATCTAATTCAATCTGAAAATGGTGAAAAAATTATTCCAAGCAAGTGCTACAGAGAACATTTGCACATTTAATTTATATATTTTTAAAAGGTTAATTGCATCGCTCTGCTAGCATGGCCTGCTTGCATGCTGAATCCAGGAAGCATAAATTATTCTTAAGTGTACAGTGAGAGAGTGGATCCCCCATAGGGTTATTCCTAAGGCTTTTGTGCTCAGTCAAGCAATAAGAGATGTTACGCATCTCTATGGCGATTGTTCTCTGCATCCCGGAAGCGTAAGTCCTAAAGAGCATGAGACACAAACTCAATAATAAATAGATTTCTGATGTTAGCATCTAAACAAAAAGGCAACATTATTGGCTTTCTTCCCCTTTAAAAAAATACCAAGCACTTTGAACCTAAGCCTAATCTGATAATACCTTGGATCACTGACATTTTACTCTCTCCCATCAATTTCTGGACAACGTTCTTTGGGATGTTTGAAATTATAATCGCATTGTTTTCTTTGCAGTCGTGTATGGACTAGAATGTTTCATAGAGCTAATACTAACTTTTAAGGAGAAGCTATTGGTGGAACAACAGTAAAACACTTAGCGCCTAACTGAAAAGTTGGGCATTTGAGTACATTTAGAAATCCTTCAAGAAAAAAAGTAAGAGAGAGAGAGAGAGAGAGAGAGAGACATGCAGGTCTAGGCTCAGGTTTGGAAAACTCTAGGGAGCACAATTCTCCTGTGGCACACTCAGGATCGCCATGAGTCTGTGTAAACTCCACTGCCACTGCATTAGATTTAAGTATGTCTGTGTTGCCACTGAAATACATGATAATTGATTTCATAGTAAACATTTGTTGTTTTGATATTTATTGGGGTGGGGGTTTGTTGCCTACTAAGATGCATCTTGGTGGTGTGGATATGAATTGGCCTGCAAACTGCAAGGTCAAGAGTTCTAAAGCATCAGCTGCTAGAGTTGAGATATGAGGCTTCTTATTCCTACAAACATACACAGTCCTCGAAACCCACAGGGCCAGTTCTGCTCTGGTCTATAGGCTCAGGGTAAATGAGAATCAACTCAATGGCAGTGAGGTGAAGGAGCACCTGAGGTGGTCTGGTGATGTCATGGCTGACCAGCTGGGCTGCTAACTACAGGGATAGAGATTCAAACCCATCAGCCATTCCTTAGGAAAGAGGTGAGCCGTTTCACTCCTCTCAAGATTTACACACATCTGTCCACTTATTGTAGTGTGGTAGTTTGTCTTGCTGTGATTCTGGACGCCAGCTCATCGGTATATCAAATGCCAGCAGGGGCTCCCAAAGGGAACACATTTCAGTGGAGCTTGAGACTGAGATTAGACCACAAAGAAGAAATTGGCTACCCGATTCAGAGGAAGTAGTCACTAAAACCTTAAGCATCGTTTGGAAACCTGGTCCAATATTAAAGGCCTAAAGAGTGGAAGGAGAATATTGTCAGAGATAATGCCTAAGACTGAACCCTTTCAGTCAAAAGGCACTTGTGACTGAGGAAGATCTATTTTCCCAAAGTCATGTCAACCACCATAACTTTAATGGAGGAAAACCTGTGGGAGTTGTCTTTAAATCTTCATTTGCGGATGGAGCACAATTGAAAATGAAAAGAAAAAGCTGCAAACATCTATGATACCAGCTGACGTGATCAAAGGATGACAATCATAAATCTTGAATATGGTGAGGAGAAAAGCATTGGAGCAAAAAGTGTGAATTCAATTTGTGGAGGCCTAAGGGGACCGCTGGGAGCCCAAAACCCATCTGCAGAGGATCTGGTCAGACTGAGCCTCTGGCAGACCTGCTCTACCACAGGCCAGCGTCTCAAACAGCCTTACTCTACAGCAGAGACCATTGTAATCTTAATGATGCTGGATCAAACTCGACCCTTGGCCAGTTGACACTCTATAAAAGAGACCTGAATTTGTTCTGGGTGCATGTATCTCTTACTGATTCCATGACAGAAATCTCTTCCCCGTAGATTTTTTATTATTGTTGGGGCTTTTCCTTCGTATACATTATCGGTAATTTTGTCTGTAAACAATTATGTTTTTATCCTTACCACCTTAGCATGATTTTTAAAAAATTGTCTCCTGTTGCCATCCCCCCCACTGAGAAGCACAGGCGGTGTAGAGGCATAATGGTAATATCAGATACAAGGGGATATAGGGAGTATGGGGGGAGGGGAGCAGAGCTAGGGAGGGAAAAGGGATTTGGGGAGTAACTAATGAAGACTTGATGGGGGAGGAGCACTACAATGGACTGTGATTGCATGAATCATCTTAAAAGTGATTTTGACCTTGTGGGAGGTGGAATGTTCCAAAATTGATGTGGAGTGATTGTACAATTCTCCATGATATGATTGGATTCACGAATTATTGGATTATGTTATATGTAAATTACCTGCGAATGAAACTGCTGGGGACAAAAAAGAACTTGCAATGTATGAAGCATTAATCTAGGAAAATTAAAAGTCATCAAAAATGAAATAAAACACATAAAAATTGATATCCTAGGTATCAGTAAGCGGAAAAGGGCTGGCATTGGGCATTTCAAATCAGAAAAAGCATATGGCTCACTCTACTGGGAATGACATAATCAAGAGGAATGGCATCACGTAAGTCTACAATATGAAGCTCTAGCTCGAAGTACATCGCAGTTTGTGATAGAATTATATCTATCCTCCACCAAAGAAAGAATCAATACAATTATTATTCAAATTTATGAAGCAAGCAACTAGGATAGTGGTGAAAATATCAAAGAATTCTATCAATGTCTTCACTCTAAAATTGATCAAACATGTAATCAAGAAGCATTAATAAATTATTAGTGATTGGAATGCAAAAGGTAGAAATGAAGAGGAAAGGATTACTAGTTGGAAAACATGGTCTTGGTGATTTAAAAAATATATATGTATATGAAAATTGCATGATAACATTTTGTAAGACCAACAACTTGTTGATAGCAAATATACTTTTCAACGCTAAAGTTGATTACATATATGGATCTCTCCAGATGGAATATATATAAATCAAATTGTATATGTGGGAACTGATGATAAACAAGCTCAATATCAGCAACTAAAACAGGGCCAGGGACTGATGCTAAAACAGACCATCAATTGCTCATATATAGGTTTAGGTTAAAGCTGAAGAAAATTTTAAAAAGTCCAAAATAGCAAGAGATGACCTTGAGTCCATCCCATCTGAATTTTGAGAACATTTCAAGGTCAGATTTGATGCATTGAATAGTAATGACAGAAGATCTGGAGAGCTATGGGAGGGCACTAAGAATGTCATTCATGAATAAAGGAAAAGGTCATTTAACAGAAAAGAAAGAAGAGATTCTGAAAGCTACTCTTAATCATAGAGTAGCTAAGGCAAATAGAAAAAATGAAGAAGTCAAGGAGCTGAACACAAAATTTCACATGGAAGCTAGAAAAGACAAAGCCAAATATTATAAAGAAATGAGCAAAGATCTAGAGTTAGAAAACCCAAAAGGAATAACACTCTTCTCATCTTAAACAGAAAGAAATCAGGAAAAATTTCAAGTCTCCATTTGCAATATTGAAAGATTCTAGAGGCAAAATATTGAAAGATGCTGGAAGCATAAAAAAAAAAAAAGAAGGAATACATGGAGTCATCCTACCAAAAAGAACAAGTCAATACTCCACCATTTCAGGAGGTAGCATATGAACAAAATCTGTATTACCAAAGAAAAATGTTCAAGCTGCACTGAAAGCACTAGCTAAAAACAAGGGTCCAGGCATTGATGGGATACCGATTGAAATGTTTCACCAAACTGAGAAAGTCCTGGAAGCACTTACTGGTCTAAGCCAGGAAATTAGGAAAACAGCTACTTGGCTAAATGACTAGAAGAGATCCATATTCGTACCCATTCCAAAGAAAGGTGACCCAACAGAATGCTAAAATTATAGAACAATATCATTGATAGAGAAACAGCTATGCTCATATCGCCACATTTAAGCAGAACTGTCCCCGGGAACACTTCTCTGAGGGCATTTTCACCAACCCCTCCACCCCACCTGCCTCTGCCTGGCCTGAGGTCGACTGCTACCATCACAGTGGAACGCAGGTGTGTCAGTGCACTTACAGCAAGGCTTGTTTAGATTACCGCCCCCCCCCCCTTATCAAGACATGTAGTAAGTCTTTCTCTCAGGGACAAGAGTGTTCATTCCCCACCCCACCAAATCCCCACCCCCACGAGGAGGACAGGCTACAGACGAAATCCAGGCATGGGCTCATAAATCTTAAATATACGTTTGTTTTATTTCTGTCGATACCACTTAGTGACATATGTATTTTAACTTGCTTTTTCTTCTGCGTTCTGTATTCTACCCTCCATGAATGACATAAAAGAAAATAGGCCAGGGAAGAGGGGCTGCAATCTGGAGAGAGGTTCACTTTGAATATTCCACTGCAGCCAGGTGATCCTGATATTAAAAATATGACTTCAATAATTCTAATTGGACATTGTAATGGTCTTCTTTTTTAAAATCATTTTCTTGGAGGCTCATACAACTTTTATCACAATCTATACAAATGTGTCAAGCACATTTGTACATTTGCTGTCATCATCATGCTCAAAACATTTGCTTACTACTTGAGCCGTTGGAATCAGCTCCTCATATTTCCCCCTGCCTCCTCGCCACCCCCTCCCTCATGAACCCTTGATAATTTATAAATTATTATTATTTTGTCATGCCTTACACTGTCCGATGTCTCCCTTCAAACACTTTTCTTTTGTCCATCCTCCAGAGAGGGGGATATATGTAGATCCTTGTAATCGGTTCCCTCTTTTGTATCCCACCTTCCCTCCACCCTCCTGATATTGCCATTCTCACCACTGGTCCTGAGGGGTTC
>NW_022111324.1:38958641-38975855 GCF_000313985.2 Echinops telfairi | reverse complement strand
ACCCTGGACCTGGAGGAGTCATGTGGGCACACACTAACACTGAGATGCTTCCACGGCCACTGGACCCACAGGACTTTCCAGCCACTGGTCTGTGATTGTCCTGCATTTGGCATCATTGCATGTGTTGTCTGAGTGTGAAGAGGATTTCATGGGCTATTATGGGAAAAGTGGGATAATATCAAACTTATGGAGTTTATCTGGACTGGGCTAAGATATTTTATCGATGCATAATTACTTCTTGATGTAAGTTCTCTTTTGCTCATATATGAGTATCAATGAATTTGTTTCTCCAATAAACGTGGACTAACACAAAGATCAACCAACAATGGCTACTGCAGTTGACTGATGAGGAGCTACCAGAGGTCCATGGCAAAGAGGATATGGAACAAGGCATATCATTACTGGTATGAGATGGATCTTGGCTGAAAGCAGAAAATTCCAGAAATAGTTTACTTGTGTTTTATTGACTATGGCAAGACAGTTGACAGTGTGGATCATAACAAACTATGGATAGTTTTTAGAAGAATTGGCATTACAGAATACCTTACTGTATTTATGGGGAATTTTACATGGATCAAAAGATCCAAGGGAATAGTGCATGGTTTGAAATCAGGAAAGGCATGCATCGTGGCTATATGCGTTCACCATATTTATTCAATCTCAATACTGAGGAAATAATCAGGGGGGTTATATTATATGAAGAAGAATGCAGCACTAGGATTGGATGAAAGCTTATACACAATTTGGAATATACAAATCACAAAACCTTGCTGGCTGAAAATGACTTGAAACACTTGCTTATTAAGATCAAGGATCACAGCCTTCATAATGATCAGTGGAGAAGGAGTTAAAAAGTTATCAAGCATTTTGTTTGGCTTAGATCCACAGTCACAGAGTGAAAACTGTGGTGAAAACTGATACAGGTGAAAACTGGTACATTGCATTGTGTAAATCTGCTGTACAAGATCGTTTTAGAGTAGTGAAAAGCAAGGATATTACTTGAAGATGAAGATGCACCAAACCCAAGCCAGGGCATTTTCAACTGTCTAGTGTGCATGTGAAAGTTGGTCATTGAATGAGGAAGACTGAAGAATAATCAATGTGGTTGAATTGTTGTGCTGGAAAATAGTATTGGAATTGCTGCGGCCTGCCAATAGGACAAACAAATCTGTGTTGGGAGAAGGACAGCCAGAGTGCTTCTTAGAGGAAAGGACAGTGAGACTTCATCTCTTATACCTTGAGGACTCGGTTAGGAGAGACCAGTCCCTGGAGAATCATGTTTGGTAAAGTAGAGAGGCAGTGAAAATGAGGAGATGGTTGACAGCATGGCTGCAGGAATACTCATGAGAATGGCACAGAACTAGGCAGTGTTTCATTCTGTTTGACTGTATGTCCGAAAGAACGGCCAATGAACACAGGTGGGGTTAATTGAAGGGTGGAGAGATAAATGCCCCAGGGAACCTTGTCTTTCTTGTCTCTTGTTCTCTGATGGTCAGACCAGTGTGTGGCTGCCTTATCTAGTTCTTTGCCTCAGCTGTCAAGGCTCACTTCCTGTGAGACATCCCTGAGGAGAAGCCACATGGACCTAACCTGATGCAGCCCTAGGTCCTGGAGCAGTTCATATGGAGACTCCTGCCAGCACTGAGATGCTTACACGCTCACTGATACAGCTTTCCTCCTGCATTCGGTGTCATTGCGTGTGTTTTGTGAGATTGAGGAGGACTTTGTAGATTGGTGTCAGACATATGGGCTAATGTCAGACTTATGGTCTTGGACAGCACTGGGTTGGGATGCTTTCTTAATGTACACTTACCTTTTATATAAAACCCTCTCATAAAACGTGAGTGTTTATGAATTTTGTTTCTCTAGTCTACCCAGACTAACACACAGCCCCAACAACAACAGCGATTCACAGGTTTGAATACCCGCAGAGGTGATTCTACTTATTCTATCCTTTAAAGTCTCTGAAAATCACAATCAACTGGATGTCAATGAGTTTTTACTTTGTTTTATTTTGTAAGTTGTACCTGACAATGCCATACAAATTGTGTTAGAAAGCCAGAAACTATGTTTTATTGGAATTACAACAAGAATGCTCCTGAGAGGCAAGATTAATGAGACTTTGTCCTTTGTACATTGGATATATTATTAGTACAGAACAGTCCCTAGTGATTGACCTTTGATTGGAAAATTAGAGGGCCAGTAAAAAAGAGGAAGGTACTCAACAAGATAGATTGAAACAATGGCTGAAAATTAGGTTCAAACATCTCAAAACTGTGTGGATGGTTTAAAACCAGGCAGTGTTCCATTCGTTGATACATAATGTCACTATAAATCAGAGTTGATTGAATGGCAGCTAACTGTAATAACAAGTCAACAAGTTTAAAAAAGCATTAATGTGGATATTTCATTATGTCATATCAAGATTATATCTTTCAATAATTATACAGATATTTTTAATGATCCGTTTGCCATGTGCATTTCTTATTTACAGAGCTTCCTTTCAAATCTTATTTCTATTACATCTTTGGGCCATTTGTCCAATTATTTTTAAGTTAGGAGAGTTATTTACACACTGTAGTTTCACATTATAATTATATATGTATATATACATATATAAATATTTTATATATATATTTATTCCAATATCATGACTTTTCATTTATTTTTCTTGTCAGATAATAGATAAAGACTTGGAATTATTAAAGGTAGGTTTTGACCAAGAAAGAAAATTAAGATGAGTCAATAGTTAATTAGCAGTAATTTTAAAGAGCTTGTTCAAATGTTAAATATGTAAACAAGTGCAGATAAACAAAAAAGAGAGCATGCATGGAATGAAGGTCTCTGAAAAATGATTAACAGTGGACTTTTGATTCCATGTAATTTTTGGGCTTCTTTGGATATAAGAAAGAAAAGACAGATTAAAAGACAGCTTAGAATGTTTGTAACATAAAGATGATTTTATTGAACATTGGGAGTTACTAGTAAGAAGATGAAAAGGATATTTATTCCCAATAATTTTGCCTATTTGGTATATCAAGATAATGGCAGTATTTACAAGACATGAGGGAATAAAATGGAAGTTATTTGTGATTATTTTTTGAAGAGTTGAGTAAAAGTCAAAATATTCTTTATATGCTTAAAAGAGGATAGTAACATGATTAAATTCTAAATTTGTGTTCATTTCTAAACTTATTTATAACAGATTAGTTTTAATTTTAAATAGACTTCATAAGCATTATTGCAATGTCATAATTTTACTTGCAATATTTCTGACAAATACTTTAATGATTAATTCTTAGAATATTATAGCACTTTAATCTATAAAAGTGTGGTTTTCAAAGTTAGAGTATAAAATGTAAAATGAATGTATAATCATTCCAAAATTTTACACTCTTCAAACTATATCAAATAGCTAATCTTTTATTAAAATCACATATCTAATCATGACATTGTCTTTGAATTATGTAATTCTGAAATATCTTGAAAGTATCTGAATAACTTCCTCATCACATATTTTAAAATAATAACTACTTTGCAAAAATATAATTTAAAGCAATCTTATATGTAGCTTAGAAGCAATATTAAAAGGCACATCCCCCACAAAGTGAATTTCAGAAACACAACATAGACCAGTAATATGCTGACACATTCCTCCTGTTTTTGACGCTTCCACCCGAATCAATTTCTCCTGAGTAGTGTTCTATGCTATCTGAATGTATGGAACCTGAATTATTCCGAGATACCACAGGCAATCTTCACATAAGAAGCATCAGTTATTCTACAGGTATCTACTGAATAGCTGTCCAGGCCTTGTTAATTTTCAAAGCTGCTCTCAGAGTGACAACTGAATAATTAAGCTGGCCACAGATCCTTATGTCGGCTCCCTCTGGTGACTGAAATAGCATCAGCCTTAGGCCATCCTTTGAAGAGTCCCAGAGTAGGGTGCTTGGATACTTCAATTGTCTTTGTTCACAATTATTTTTTCCAATGGTCCCAATACATATAACATTTTTTCAACTATTTAAATATATAACTATTTATTTATATTTTATATCTTTATACATTATTTGAATGTTTAAAAATTACATATATATTTAAATGGGTGAGGTTTATATATTCATGCATATTTATGTAGTTGAGAAATCGAGTATATAGCTAAAAGAGTAGATGATGAAATAGGCTATGAGATGAAATTCTCAAAGATAATGATGAGGGACTGAGGGGCCCAGGTATTTGCAATAATGTGGAAATAAGCAAGAGTTTGACAGAATATGTTTGTTTTTGTGGAAGTAACAAAGGCAATGTTATTCAGGGAAACAAATGTAATGATCCTAGGGTCCATTGGAAATTTGAATTTAGATATTGAGAGAGTCTGACAACATGCCATTTAAAACACTGCTTTAATACAGAAACTCAAACTGAAAAGAAAAATGTATTTAAAATATAAATATGTGAGAAGTAAAGCAATTAATCCAACAGAAAAAAATGTGGCAGTCAGATGCGATGTAAACTTGATCCTGTGTGCAAGTTTAGTGGTGGAGTCAAACCTATCAATCAGGTCACAGTCTAATGATGTCTCCTTGCATGTGTGTCATTTTTATATGGGAGAGAGTGAGAACTGTTCTCTCTCAGGCCCACCCTCTTCCTCTTTGCTGGGATTTTGTGTCTTCATCCAGCCTCATATAGGCTGCTCAACCCTGGGAACAGTCACCTTGCTGTCTCCCCAGCCATCCTGAATCTAAAAAACTATGCACCCACTGGCCTGGGATCCACTCCCTGCATCCACTCCACCTTTCTGTGCCAGCATCCTGCAGCTCTATATGAGCCTAAAGAAGAGTGATCCAGCCATCCCATGGACTGGACTAGGACTGGGCTGGGAAATTTCCTTGATATAAAGTACTTCCATATATATGTATAATATACATATGAATGTCAATGATTTTGTTTCTGTAGACAACCCAGATTAAGACAAAAATATGCAATTGGCATGATAAAAATAATAAACACATGAGAAGATGCTAAAATTCTCATGAAAGAAAAAGTAATGCAAATGAAAATAAGATACTCTATTTCTTTCATCATACATTAAAAAAATGTTTATAAGAAATAATTTTAAGTGATAAGGAAAAATAGAGGAACTTACAAAAGGTTACTGGCGGTGTAAATAGGTATTCTATCTTTGATAGTTGGGTTTTGTGTCAATTTGGCTTATACAGGATTCTAGGTGATTTGGCATTTGATGCCTAGAAATCCCTCATGATGTGATCTAACATAATATAATCAACTTCATGATAAGATATGCTGTGAGCATCCAAGCAATTTTAAGGGTGGGTTGCCACCCCCTGTCTCAAGTCAAATCCCTGATGAATTTGAAAGGGGATTTCCTTGATGATGTGGTACACTTCTTAGATATAAGTAGATGAGGTGCTATAGAAAAGCTTGTTTTATTTTTTCTGAGTCTGTATCCTGCATTTGAGTGGTTGTCTTTGGGCTATTTTGATTTGAGCCAACTGCCTACCATATTTCCTGCTAATCCTGAGTTAGCAGTGGCCTGCCCTCTGACCTGCCAATTTTTGATTCATTTACCTCACCTACTGACCTAGGATTCATATGCCTTTGCAGCCTGTGATGTTCCTGCTGATTCTGAGTTCACTATGATTTTATACACACACATATACATACATACATATATACATACACACATATACATATATATATGTGTGTCACTGGTTTGCTTCTACAAATGATGCATGTTGTGTGTAGTGTAACACAACATCTATTGAAGGAAAACAGCAAGTTCTTTCCAAATTAAAAATGAATGTTTAAACATTTGACTTTGCAATCATACTCTTATTATTAAATCCTAAATCATGATCATGCATATACAAAATGATGAATAGGTAAAAATATTCCAGACAGCAAAATGGACAAAATACCAGAGACAAATTAAACTACTTGAAAAGAAATTGATTGGCTCTATTATTTTTTTATGAATACAATAAACACTATACAGTTTTCAAAATTACGATTATTTTTAATCCCAAATTGTGAAAATATCAAAAAGTCAGTTTTTCATATACTAATATAGAACGATCACCAGCTATATTGTTATGTGATAACATATAGGTTCCTATAAACATAAGAATTATACAATCGTTTGCTTATTAAAAATAAATTGTATCTATTCTATTGTATTCTATTTTGCTCTATTTCATCTGTCTTCTTATCACCAGAGGCATATACATACGTATACTAATCTAGCAATAGTGGCTGCCTTTGTGAAGAGGAACTAGATAACTAGCATTAAGAAGGTGACATATTTAATTTTAATTTACATACTTTTATCATTTGGATTTTGAATGAGGTGTTTTGTTTATTGTCATATAATTTTAAAAAGTTAAAATATAAAATTAAAATCACAGAAAGATAAAACCATAATAAATTTTAAGAAGTTAAATAATATAAGGAAAACAATATGCTAATGTACATATAACATGGTATGTGATAACTTTATTCTGAAATTATATACTTTTTAGAAATTAGAGTTTGAAGGGGTGTATATGAAAAAAGAGTATATAGAAAAATGTTAACTCATTTCCATTGTTAATTATATACTTAGCTGCAAAAATGAAAAAATAACCCAAACCCTCATATCAGCAAACTTAGCTTCCAAAGCATACCAAATGTATTTTGGTTTCCATCAACTGCACATGGAAATGCAATATAATCAGATATTTCAAAATCAATGTAGCATGTTGAACCTTATGCACTATTGATTAAAGAGTTACGCTCTTGTTTCATCAAGTAATGATTTGATTTAGTGTGGAAGAAGGATAGAGTACTCAAATAAGCTCCTCTGTATTCCAAAAGTATTAGACATAGACAAAAATGCAAGGTTGTGATTATAATAATCAACATGAAATATCACTCAAATATAATATTAGATATCTACTTTCCATATCTGAGTCCAGTTTTGACAACAGCTGCACACGAAGTACTTCTGTGACCTAGCAGCCACCAGGAGTTCGGCCAGATCTCACAAGTGAGAAGGAAATCGGAGATGCCAGCTACAATCTGGGAGTCCACATGACACTGACTCCTGCTCCTCTGATCAAGAACTTGGGGTTTCCCTCTACTCACTCAGGCTGCCAAACCTTAAGCTTTATCTTCCCTCTAGGCTTCATCACTTCTGACTTCAATAAACATTATTTCTGTGGAGCTCATTATGACTTAATGATCCAGTAGGGCAGAGCAGAGATGCCTCATAGGCTTGTCAAGAAAATAATCTTTATGCAAACAGACGGCTACATCTGTCTACTACATGATCTGGTGGTTGCAAACTGCTGTCTTTTTGGTTATTAGCTGAGAACATAACCACAGTGCTACCAAGGGTTCTCATTTCTAACCTGCTGGCAACAAATTGAGGAATTTCCCTGTAATATTTCTGGCTGCCAGAAATACCCATGGGAGTCGCCCTTGAGCTCCCATACTTCTGAGCAGATGACTTCCTCTACTCCTTAGAATTAGATAATTTATGAACCCAGAGAAGTCCCAGAAAGTATTTTTATTTAAATTATTTTACAGCAAACAAAGGATACAAAAGAAGAGACACACAAGAAAAGGTCTGGAAAAGCTCCGTGTGGAGCCTTATGTCCCAAACAAAAAGCTCCGGCATGTTTCCATGCCTTTCACCTTGAAGCACGTCAGTTCATTGTCATGACCATAGCCTTTATTGACTTTATGGTACAGTTGAAATTCACTGGATCAGCCAGCCTTTCCTCTCTTCAATTCAACAATCTTATGGTAGTCTTTCTGCTCAGACAAGCCCTTTCCCATTAGTATAAATCATCATATCTGGCAGTCTATCTAACAAAGGTATTTTAATTAATAGTAAACATATTCTAGAGTAAAAAAAAGGCCAAATCAATTGAGGTAAAACAATCCTTTACCCTACAAAAGTTTTACTTGAAACTACAAATAGAAATTAACTGAAGGACAGACTATACTATCAAGAGATTTGATTGTTGGTAGTCAAAGTTCTTCAATATATTTATCACAGAAAGAATAAGTTTGAATTTCAGGTTATATAATAATGAATATAAAATTTCTAGTGGATTTCATTTATGTCAATGTGTTGATGTTTAATGCATGACGTATCATTTTAATATCATCATAATTGATTATATGTTCTTACGGTGATCTTTCTGGTGAGACCAGCCCTCACCCATTAGGATAAGCCATCAGGAGTAGTCTAGCAGTCTAGGTTGATAGTCCATCAAAATCAACTATAGTTGATATAGTTCTGGTAAACTATATCTGAAACTGTCAAATAGCAAGCTAGATTCAAAATTATATGAAATAAGGGCTATCTAGGCTGATGGTAGGTGCCTTTGGTTGAAAGCACAGTATGCCATAGAAATGTTTACTATGTTTAGTGGACTATGCAAAGTCTGTGTGCATCACAATATATATATTGTGTGGGTCATAAAATTCTGGATAATGTTGTGAATAATGTGAAAAAGGGCATGGTATATTGATAGAGGAGTCTTATTCATATCTTTATGACCAGAATCAGTACTAAATTGATCCAGAAAGTACTAGCTAAAAAAGTTAGGAATAAAAATCCTTATTATGTGGTTTAGTTCTAGCTTAAGCTATTACGCGTGATCACTACGATGTTTATAATTGTCTTTCTAATGTCTTTCATTATTATAGCTGATTCAAAAATAATACAAAAACAATTAAGGTGAGCACGAACAAGTAGAGTATCATTTAATAATTTTTTGGTAAAGGAATTAATTCTAATCAAATAAAAATTTGCTTCAGGAAAATAGAGGTTTACTACATCATCAAAACAGCAAAATGTTTATTTGAGTCAACCTGAAAAATATGGCAAATTGAATATATGAGGTGTATCCCTCCCCACCAAAACAGAATTTTTTCCAAAACTATGGATTTATTTTTTTAAACAAAACAACCTTATCACCTTCAAATTATTTTCCATTACATTTAATAAATTTGTCAAATCAGTGATTCCATTTTTGAAAACAATTTTTAAAATTCATCTGTTTGGATGACTGACAGCAACACCTCCCTCATTTTATCTTCACCTTTTCAACATCATCGCTTTCCTTTTATGTCCCTCTGCTGTAGCAGAAACAAAAAGAAGTCGCATAGAATGAGGTCAGGTGATGAAGGTGCATGAGGCAAAAGAGGCAAGTTGTTTTTGCCCAAAACTGGAGGACTGAGATGGCTGCGTGAGCAGGTGCATCATCGTGGTGGCCAAACCAATCCTCCATCTGCCACAAATCAGGCCTTTTAGTTGCACACTGTTTAGGCTATCTTTTTAGAACCTCTAAATAGGAAACTTGATTAACAATCTGATCTGGTGGAGTGAACTCCAAATGCACACTAAGTCGACATTTTCATCTGTTTGGGAATTGACACATGTCCAGAACGAGTTTTGTCATCAATCGACATTTCACATTTTTTGGGACACATGTGGCTTTCTTACAAGCACTGTCCTTGTAAGCTGTGTTCAACATCACAACAGTTTCTGTGACATTTTTCCCAAGCAGGAAACAAAATTTCATAGCCACAGCTGTTCTTTTAAATCAGCCATCACAAAAAGTGTTTGAGCGAAGCTGCTTTTATGAAAAAATTCACTGTAACCAGAGAGAACCTTCCAAGGCAATGCCACTGGGTGCACAACTCAGAGCCAGTTGTGAGATGCTTCCTAGAGGGAGGGAAAAATGCCCAGGGCAGCTTTTTTTCTGATTTTTGGGGGCCCTCTCATATTTAGTACAATTAACCTAAGTAGTACTGTTAGTATTGTATCAAGTCATTGAGATAGATCTAATCAATCACTGCCACAGAGTTAATGCTGACTCACAGCGACTGCCCCCGTGGGTTTCTGATACTGTAACTGTTTACAAGAGTAGAAAGCCCAGTCTTTCTCCAACAGTGCGGCTGGTGGTTTCAAAATCTGCTGACTATGTAAATCACATCCCAACATCATAATAGGTTTTGCAGATTGATAAAAGCATTGCCTTTTTATTTTCTGTGACATTCAGTTTACTTTTAAAATTTATTCCATATATTCTCAGGAATTTCGTGATAAAGAAACATATATAACTTTGATAATTGTATCACATTAATCTCAACTGTATTTGGTCTCCGATTTAAAATAGGTGCTTTAATTTCAGAGCATACTACCAAAAAGATATTAGAAATGATTCTAGAATTATTAAAAGCCATTATCAAAAATATAGGTAACTGTTCAATTTTAGAGATGTAATATTTAGCAGTTAGACTTTCATACAAGCTATCATTGGGTTACAAACTAAAGCCATTTATATCCATGCCTTTAACTGGATTTTGTAGACAGGATAGAAAGAGCAGAATACCTCTACAACATGCCTGTGCCCTTCTCAAAGAAGGTGATGCCCCATTCAAAGTGGTAGCTGACCACATTCCTTTGTATACATTTAGATCTTCACAGTCTGGCCAATCCAATTTCAGTTATAAGGCCACTGAAAGAGTTAAGCTTGCCTTTTCTGAGACTCTTACTCCAGAGCTTCCATTAGTAAGTTTTTTTAAAATTCCATTCTAGCTACCTTAAGGGATCATCCAAATTGGAAACATTCATGTCTGTTCCTATTTTACTTCTTCAGTCGTGATAGACAATCTGCTTGAATGTTCAAATCCCTGCCTAAAGGGCAAGGAGGAGTTGTTCATGAGTCATATGCTCCCAATTGCCTGTACTTGGTTTATATAAAATTGTGGATTATGCACCTTCTCATGTGATTTAAAGCATAACAGAGGTTTCCTTATCTATAAATACCAATTAATAGTGCCAAATCTGTCAAGTATGTGAGTAGAGTTGATATGACTCAAGTTCATATACTTCTCCATAAACATGCTTCAATACAACATTTAAAGGATTTATAAGAAATAAATATGCCCTAACTATAACCAAGTAGCTCATATCTATAGCCTGCAAACATCACCATGAGAACAACTATAAAAATGGTAGATGAAATTTTTTAAATGCTGACATTTGAAGATATTAGAAGGCACCAAGGACAGCCAAGATGTAAGGGTGAATATAGCAGAGAAAAAGGAAGTGCAGTGAGATGAGTCAAACATTCTAGGTTGCCTTTTCCTTGAGACAGTTTCTGGTACTTAATTGCTATCTGGCCGAGAGGTCAAGCAGAAAGCATTTCAGTTACATAGCAATCTTACTCAGCTGGGCAAAAATTGTAGGTCAGGAACATGAAGGTGTCTTGAACGTGAACCGAGTCAAGATGCCAAAGAAGCAAGAGGCTCTGAAAGGTGAGTCTGGCATTGTGTAGTAAGTTTCCCTTAAACTTTTTATTTTTTGCCTTTACTCAGCCTTGTTGGTCAATGAACCAAGCAGACTGAAATAGCTAATAAGTTAAAATGATAGGCAGTGGTGTGATTTTTTTAGTCAGATAGAGAATATGGTAGCAGATCAAAATACAACGGATTTAAAAGGACAAAAGGTGATTTCTAAAATGACAGTGTTAGAAGCTTAGTAAATTATCTTTCCGATGAAACAATCATTTAATAGGTGAACATTATAAACAACCGTAGCAGAACTAAGCAAAAAACAACAGAATTATATTTCAATGCCCCTGGACATTGTCCCAAGGGCATATGGTAGAACAGAGGAATATTTATCTGAGAACTTTTATTAAATCTCAGAAAGCGCAAAGGGAGCTGGGACACGTAAACCTCATTGTGCTCTCACTCAGCTCCTTCGTGTGAATCGAATGAAGGCTCTGCTCCGGGAGGCTACAGCCAGACATAGGTCTAAGAGCCCGGTCGTGCATGTCTCATCTGCCATCAGCTCTGTTGCACACATTGTTTACATATGTGACTCCTCTGTGGGTCCAGACATCTGTAACAGGCTGGACACTCCCGCATGGCAGGGAGATGTTGGTATTGTTAAGTGAGATCATGTCCATTATGATACACTAACCCTAAGTACAATAGAACAAAATACTGCAATGCCCAGCACTACCCGCACAATCATTGACATGTTTAGGCCTATTGTTGCTGCAACTGTGCCAATCCATCTCACGGTGGGCCTTTCTAATTTTTACTGACCTTATACTTTACTTTATCAAGCAGACATCGTCCTCTAGGAAATGATCTTTTCTGATAACATTTCTAAGGTTATGATACAAAGTCTCACCATACTTAGTTCAAAGGAGCATTCTCCACATAGATCTTCCCTTGCAAATTTGTTGTACTTCTACCAGTCCATGCAGTATTCAAAATACTTCTACAATATGATAATTAAAAATGCATAAACTCATTTTGGGGGGTCTTAGTTATTAATACCATGGTTTGGGTCAGGTGTACTTTAGTACTCAAGGTAGCAGCAATTCTATCTCAATTTGTCATATTCTGATGGCTTGCATGTTCCTGCCTACTGGAAGTTGTATCATCAATGTTTCATATACTAGTAGGGTCACCCATGGTAGGAAGGTGTCTGAAGGTCTTGTAGTTTAAGAGAGTCTAGGAAGTAGGATTTAGCAGTCTGTTTCTTAAATGTTGTTGGACAATGAAAATGTATAAATAGCAGTGGGGCATTTTTAATATAGTGCAAGAAGGTGAAATTCTCAGATTGAAAGTCACTCAAAATATGACTTGGGAATACAACCTTTATGCACACCTTTCCTGATTTGGCAACATGCAGTATTCGCTTGCCCCATTCCCATAAGTGCTTCTTGATCCATGCACAAGTTCGCAAGGAACACAATGAAGTGCTCTGGAATTCCCAGTCTTCTCAAGGGTATCCATAGTCTGTTATGGTCTACACAGTAGCATAACATCACATAGCCAATAAAACAGAACAAAAATCTTTCTGGTATTCTGTGCTTTCAGCTAAGATTGTTTGTCATTGATGGATTTCCTTGTTCCATGCTTTTTTCTAAATCTAGCTGGAATTTTGGCAGTTTCCTGTCAATGAACTGCTGGAAACGTTGCTGTATGATTTCAATAAAATTTTACTTGCATGTGATTTCAATGATATTGCTCTATGACATTGGGTCACTTTTCTTTAGAATGGGTACAAATATGGAGCTCTTCCAGTCAGTTGACCAAGGAGCTGTCTTCCATATTTCCCAGCATACATGATTAAGTCTTTCCAGTGCCTCATCAGCTTGTTGACACATTTCAATCGGTATTCCTTCAATTCCCAGAGCCTGGCTTTTGGGAAATGCCTTCAATGAACCTTGGACTTTTTACTTCAGTGCTTATGGTTTTGCTTGCATACTTTTTCTTGAAATTATTGAATTTCAACTAGTTCTTGTTGGTACCATGACTATTATTCTTTGCATTTCCTTTGGTGCTCCCTGCATCATTCATATTTTTCCCATAAAATATTTCAGTATTGCAACTCAAGGCGTTATTCGTTCCTTCTGTTCTTTCAGTTTAAGAGGCGTGTTCGCGGGGTAGAGGTCATGTGTTGGGCTGAGATGAAAACCACCAGCAGCTCCACAGGAGAGACTGGGCTTTCTCCTCCCGTAAGCACTTGCAGCTGTGGAAACCCACTCGATGGGCAGCGAGTTTGGTTCGGGTTTTCAGTGTCGGGTGGGTGGATCATGTTCTTCCTTCTTGGCTTTCCAGCTAGAGGTTTCTGCACATTTCATTCCATTTTACTTTGTCTTCTCCAGCTGTCCTTTGACATGCTCATTTCAGCTGAAACAAGGAAAAGCAGCAAGTAAGAAATAGTTATCGGTGTTTGCTTATTTGTGCAATGCTTTCAACTTTAAAGATTGAACTATATTAATTTTAACATTTTGAAGTATAGGAAATGAAGAAATCTAGGCAAAGAACTGTTGTCGTTAGTTCCTTCCACCCACTTCTGAGCCATCGCGACCCTGTGTGCAACAGAAGTAAGCCCTACCCAGTCCCGCACCCTGCCGCCAAGCCTGCCACGGTGCCATCGCGGTGTCTGCTTCTTAAAGGCTTTGCTTTGCTGACCTTTGTTTCCCCAAGTTTCTCTCCTGATCACATGTCCAAAGTCAGTCAGACAGTCTCACCACCCTAGTTTCTAAGGAGCATTCTGGCTGTACTTAGAACAGGATGGGTTTTTGATCATCTAGCATAGTTTCGAGATTCTTTGAGCTTACCATAATCCAAATGCATCGATTCGTCCTTGGAACTCTTTATTCAACTTTCACATGTACATGATGCAAGTTAAAAAGCTATAGCTTGGGCCGGTAGCACTGTACTCCTCAAAATTAAGGTGTTTGCAAAATTAAATCTGTTTTGAAAATTTTAGAGTTGTTTTGCGTAACATAATTGTCAAGGCAATATATGATGTGATTTCTTTAGGGTCCATAAATAAACCCTTCCATGTATGGACAAATACTTTTTGACAGGAGTTTAAAAATTTAGAAAATAGTGAGAAAAGTGAGTTTTTATTAACAAGTGGTTCCTGGACAACTGAAAATGCCCTTAAAAAATAAATTCAACCATTAGCTCTCACTATAGAAAAAAATCAAATTGAAATGGATTAGACATCTAAATATTTACAAAGAGAACTAAGACCGTATATTTTACAGTTGATTTTTATTCTAAGGCAGGCATGCAAACAATGCTGTTTAAGCATCTTTTGTGACTCTTATTAGGCAATGCTTTTATTCGGACATTGTCTTCACTCTGGCCATGGGTTGTGACTGAGAGCTGCTCTTGAGTTGGTTCTGATGCCCAGAGACCCTGTGTGCAACGGAGGATAAACCTGCACCATTCTCACAATGGCTGCTATGTGGGAGTCCATTGCTACCTCAACTCTCTCTGTGTCCTTACTAGTCTTTCTCTTTTCACTAACCTTCTATTTTACCAAACATGACCTTCTTTTCTAGGGATTGGTCCCTGGAACATGTCCAAAGGACCTGAAATAAAGTGTCACACTTCTTACTTCTAAGGCTAATTTGGGCTTTACTTTTCCCAAGACAGACCTGTTTGTTCTTCCAGCAGTCCACGGTATTCTAAATAGTCCCCACCCACACTGGTGAAGCATCAATTCTTCCACAGTCATCCATATACATTGTCCAACTGTAACATGCATTTGAGGGGTTTGAAAAATATGCCCCGGATCAGGTGCACTTTATCCCTCAAATTCAAGTACTCACTCTTCAACACCTTAATGAGGTTTGTGAGGCAGATTTGTCTAGTGCAATGCAACACTAGATTTTTTGACTGTTGCTTTCATGAACGCTGACTCAAGACCAAGCAAAATGAAATCTTTGACACCTTCAGTCTTTTCTCCATTTATCACGATGTTCTCTATTGGTCCAGTTGTGAGGATTTTGATTTCCTTTATATTGAGTTGTGCTCTAAACTGAAGGCTGCAGTCCTCGACCATCTTCGACTTCTCCTTGTTATCGGCCAGCATGTTTGTGTCATCTGCATATTGCAGGTTGTTAATAAGCCTTTATTCCATTATTCTTTTTAACAACTGACCTTTTGTTTATGTACAGGTTCCACGTGAGCAAATTAAACATTCTGGAATTCCCATTCTTTTCAATGTTATAAAAAACTAAGTATAATCCACACATTTGAATGTCTTTGCGTAGTCAATAAAACACAAGTAAAATGCCTGTTTGATAGTCTCTGCTTTCAGCCCATATACATCTAACATTAGTGATTACATTCCGCGTGACAAATCCTCTTCTGAATCCAGCTTGAATTTCTGACAGCTCCCTGCTAATTCACAGCTACAATCATTGTTGAAAGGTTTACAGAAAAATTTTACTTGTATTCAAAATTAATTATATTTTTCAATAATTTCTGCATTTTGGAGGGTAACCATTTTTTGAAATTAGCACAAATAAGGATCTCTTCCAGTCAGTGACTAGGCAAGCTGTATCCAAAATGTCTTTCCATAGAAATGTTTCTAGTGCTTCAACTTGTTGAAAAATTTCATTGGTATTTTTTCATTTCCTAGAGTCTTCATTTTTGATAATACCTTCAGTGCAACTTGGACTTCTCCCCTTCAGTATTATGGGGGTCATATACTACCTGTTGAAATGGTTGAATGTTGACTAGCTCTTTTTGGTACAGTGACTATGTATTTTCCTTCCATCTTCTATTGATGCTTCCTGCATCAGTCAATATTTTGCCCATAAAGTCCTTCCATATTTAAAGTTAAGACTTGGGCTTTTTTCTTCAGTTCCTTCATCTTGAGATATGCTAACATAATTTTCCTTTTTTGGTTTTCTAATTCCACGTCTTTGAAAATCTCATTATAATATTTTATTATTTTTGATATGCTCCATGAAATTTTCTACTCAGCACTTCCACATCATCACTTTTTCTATTTTAACTCTATACTCAAGAGCAATTTTCTAGGTCTTTTCTGAGATCTACTTTGCCATGGGCAACATAGCTGCTGATAAGACACATGGACCCACCCTGATGCAGCCCTGGGTGCTGGAGAAGTCATGCAGAGACCCCTACAAGTGCTGAGATGTTGCCAATGCCACTGGATTCAAAGACTTTCTACCCACTGGCCTTTGATCTACATTCAGCATCATTGCATGTGTTTCCTGAGTTTGAAGTGGACTTTATAGATTGCTGTCGGACATATGGGCTGATGTTAGACTTATGGACTTGATCTGGACTGGGCTGGGATGTTTTCTCAATGTTCAATTGCTCTTGTATATATATCTCTTTCCATGAATTTGTTTCTCTAGTCTACCCACACTAACACAATAGTACTCAATGATGTGGACTGATGCAGTGATTGTACCATGGGCTCAAACAGCAATGAGTGTGAGAATTGGTGCAAGACCAAGCATCATTTTATTCTGTTATATTTAGGGTGAAAAGTATTAATCAGAACCAATCATAGGTGTCCAATAACAATGGCATCAGGACAATGAAAGGTTGGCTAGATTGTGGAAAAAGGAGAACATTTGCTCATTGCTGATAGAAATACAACATGACACAACCACTTTAGAAAATAGTTTGGAATTTCTCAGAATATTAACCAGAGAGTTTTCAAATCAGAACATGTCCATTCCTTGATATAGGAGAAATAAAAATGTATTTACACACACAAAATAGTACAAGAATGTTCTTATCAGTATTATACAGCCCCAAGTGGAAACAAGCCCATCAACTGTTTAGTGAAGAAACAATATATGCAGTGATTCCTGCAGTTGTGAACGT
>NW_022111324.1:38941457-38957529 GCF_000313985.2 Echinops telfairi | reverse complement strand
TGCTTCCATAATGCATTGCAGCCTTGGAAATTCTATGTGGCAGTTCTCTTTTTTCCTACAACAGCGGTTCTCAACCTATGGGTCGCGACCCCTTTGGGGGTCAGGGATTGCCTGATTGATAACAGTAGCAAAATTACAGTTATGAAGTAGCAACAAAAATAATTTTATGGTTCGGGGGTCACCACACATGATGATTTGCATTAAAGGGTAGCAGCAATAGGAAAGTTGAGTGCCACTGTACCTATCAGGTCAATGTGAATAAAAATGGACTTAGTGGCAGTGAATTTGGTTTGGACCAATCTATGTCCCACTACCATCAAGTGGATTCCGACTCACAGTGACCTTACACAGGCATTCCAAGACTGTCAATCTTGCAGGAACTTCCAACCTCTATTGCTCACATTTCTTTTGCAGAGTGGCTAGCAGTTTGGGATCACCAAATTTTCAATTAACAGCCCAATACCTAATCCACAGTCCTACTAGGACTCCTTACATAAGATATATAAAAATGTTGAACGCAGCATTGGATTATGATGCTTGTAATATGTGAAACAGACTAAATGCTCAACAATGAAAGACTATATATCAAGTATTCTGATGAAATATTACTCAGAAATTAAAAAAATTAAATTCTGTGTTCTACGTGTTTCATTATGAGGGACTGTAAATAATAATACTTAAATAAAATCTACACTTTAAAATGTTTATCACAAATTTTGTGGGAGGTGCTAATAGAAGCCTATAGTGATCAATTTGAATATAATTTATTCCTACTATCTGAAAGTAGAGATTTATTAGAAAACCTTTTCTAAGCTGAAATGGTATAATTCAAAGACGCAAATACCATTCACTTAAATGGAAAAAAAAATGTTGGGCATTTCCAGACTCCCCAAATAATGTCTCAAACCATACCAAATAACATATAAAACTAAAATAACACTAACTTACAGTCTTCATACAGTTCAATGCTAGCAAAATTGCTGAGGAGATGCTGAGTGTAATCTCCGGTGAAGGGGCTTGGCAATCCCACCGTCTCGCTAGCTATGTGCTGCCTCTTTAAGGGTTCCCTTAAATATATATATGTGTGTGTGTGTGTGTGTGTGTGTGTGTGTGTGTATCAAACAATAATTTTACCTTTCACCTTACTTTTGAAAAAGTGAATATTCTCTTATTTCTTTTTGCTCATGAAAACAAGGGCCTTTATAGGTTTGTTGTAAATACAAAGTGGCATAATGTGACTTTGAAAAAGTGGGGGATGCCCCAAATCAATTTCTGTATATACTCATTTTTATTATAACATTTTACTCAGATAAATAGACTCTAAATTAATTATATTTCTATACTTTGTCTACTGAGAACACATTAAAAACAGTAAAAATTCAGTAGTAATAATTACAAGCAATGTACACAGATCTTGTCCTTCAAATATCCTGCTACAATAAAAGAAAATTGTTTTCTATGTAGAAATATCATATTCAAGGGCTAGGATAAGGAAAAGTCTAGGTAGATCTATAGCTACAGTAACTAGATTAGTAGTTCTCTAAGGACAAGGCTGGAGAGGTTGGGGAAATAAGGAGTTAACAATGACTGCAAGAAAGAAGGAAATGTTCTAAAATTGCTTGTGATAATGATTGCACAACTCTTTTTAAGAGTTGAACTATCAAATCATATGACTGAACTTTCAAAAAATATGATTGAAATATCAAATTATAAGATATGTGAACTATATGAGGATAAAAATGTGTTTTATTCAGAGGATAGCTTTGGAAACTCCATGTGGCAATTCAGCTCTGCTCTATAGGGTTGCTATAAGTCAAAAATGACTGAACAGAAAACGTTTTCTGTTGTTGGTCAAGAGGCAGAATATGATCCCTGTCCAGCAAAGAAACTTGAACCCTTAAATGACAGGGAATTGAATCTTGACAGCAGCTTGAATGAACTTAGGAGGGAGTCTTCCCCCCAGGCCTTCAGTAAGGAATATAATGACAACCTGTGTTCTCTCTTGTGAGACTTAGAACAGAAGAGCCCACTGAATCATACTATACCTAGATTTTAACCCAGACACCAGGAGACAGGTTAATTTTGTGGAGATTTTATGATATCAACAGAAAACAGATACAAGGACTGGATTAATTGTGTTATAAATAAGTAACTAAAAAATAAATAAATGACAAGTGACAAATCTTAATAAAAAATAAGTAACATTGGTGAAAATATGTGGTAAATATGAAAGTACCATTGAATAGAGTACAATTGCCCATCTAAATTTTAGAGGCTGTATGTGGGAGCAGAAAGCCTCATTTTCTCCTGTGGACTGATTGGACTATCTGAATTGCAGCCCACCTCTTAACTGAACTGCAAATTACCCCTCAAAAAAGACATAATGATCATTATGGTGGTTTTACAGTGTTTATATATTACTTGATGGACTTCCTTCCAGAATATGGCCCTTAATTCCTTTTGCCCTTTATTATGAGGTGTGAACATTCATATTTCTTTTTATCATTGTCTAATTGTGTGAAAGATAACAGATTCGTGGAGCTAAGGAGAATATCAACCACGGTCCTATACAATAGAAAACTATCCCGACACATGAAAGACCAAGTGATATACAACCTTATAGTCATTTGTTATCTGGTAGTTCGAGACAATACTTATTTCTGGAAATCGACAGTAATTGAATCTCAAAATAAATCAGTAAAAATAACAACAACGGCATGTGGAATCATGTAGTTTTCCATTGTTGTCGTAGGCAATTGATAGGTTATTGCAGGGTTCAAATTTACTAAGTTGATATCTGATAGATACAAAGGGATACATGGGACCAGGAAACAGAAATTGAAAATAAGAAGAAGATTAAGAGTAAGTAAAACACAAATTAATTTCAAAAATGGAATTAAAAGCTAGAAAATATCTAGAAACTTTATTTCTTAACAGAATTTACACCAAGTCCAAGACTCTTTTTAAGCAATGATACAAGTCACCTAATAAATATATTACATAAATATTAATGATTTCTTGATCAATTAATTAATATGTGTGTCACTTATTCTTAATATATATTAGTATATAAAGGAAACATCATCTAAAATTTTTAGTATATTATTTCTTTGCTCTGTGAAAAATGTCTCAAATATAAGATATTCTTATTGTAAGATGTCCATATTATTAATAACTTATTGAACTTACTGATTGCTTACTGTATTATTCAGAGACATACATCCCAGTTCAGCAAAAGAACAAATTCTCAAGAGTGTGTTGGCGGATTTTGCTGGCAACTGAAGGAGACTCTGTGAGTCTATTGGGGGCAGGGGCTTTTCACTAATTGCTGGGCAAGTACCTTGGAGAACTTTTTTTTAAAATTTATTCAAGTTTAATTTCATACAATGTATTGTATTTTAATACTAATCACTGTGGGAATAAACAGGATAAGAAAGTATTGACCTGCTTAAGAAAGTGTTAAATATCCAAGTAGCCTCTCTCCAGATTGATCTATTCATTGTGTTTGTTGAATTGTAAAATAGCTAAGTATTTTGAAGTCAGAGTTGATATATGAGCTTCCTCAATGCATCTTTTAGTAAAGATTAACAACCAGAAGCTTGAGGCAAAATGGAAATGAAGTACCACAATAGCTAAAAGGGATATTTATCATATAATAAACATTGATAATAGGTTTTGAACAATTAAATATGTATAATACTGACACAATCATGTTATGGAGGGTACCATGATAAATGATTCATGCTACTAAAACAAGTTTAGCTATAATTTTACATTTTCATGGGCAATCATTCAACTTGTTTTAAATTACTTCAAATTTATAAGCATTTGATAAAGTTTTCTTTCAATAGTTTATACCATAAATATGAAATAGGCATAAAATATTCCATTTGTATTTTACTCATTTCATAATGATTTATCCCTATATATTTCAGAAGCTTGAGCTTAATATAAACAATGACATCAGAAATTTTTGCACTTTGCATTTTTAAAAACTGAAGTATAAAGACAAACCAGACACCTCACTATTGTAGCCTAAGCAATCAAATTCAACTTACATTAGGAGAGTTTAATAAAATTAAAATCATATTATAAAAAAAGTATTATGATGGGAACAAATTGGTAAAATTTGTGTATGTATCTTTAGCATTTTAAATATGGATCTTGTGAATTTTATGCATGATTTGTTTAGTTAATTGATTTTTTACATTCTTCCTGATTTATGTTATTTATCTATTCATGTAATGCAAATGATGGCCAACTCATGAAAATAACATTTATATTTTCCTAGTTGCCATGAATACAAATTAAAGATAGGTGATTAAGCTTTTGAGACACAATGTATATTTTTATCATGAAACTGAATATTTTAACACATATTCTAGGTTAAATTATTAACCTCAGTAATGCACAAACAAATTAGAAATTCAATTTTCCATTGGGTCAAAATTGTAATTTGCCTTAAAGTCTTAACTTTAAATGCTAGATCTCTAACTTATGCACTATAGTTAAATAAAAGTAGACATATTAAGCATTGAGTAGTTTACAAAGTGTCAAACCAGTTCTCACATAATTTCTTCCAGAGTTTTAATGTGAAATGTACCAGGAACAATTTGCCTTAAAAATTATATTAAGTTATCTAAAGAGCTATTTGCATTTTAAAATTTAAATGAGAGTAAATGTGAAAGTTTATAAATTCTGAATGCAAAGACAAACACAAATAGCTCTATATCCCGAATCCAAAAGAGAAAAGTCATCATCAGAATTTTTTTGACAAAAGAAGCTTTAGAGATGAAATTTATAATGGTGTTATAGATATTAGAAATATTTTTGTATGTCATAAAAGTCAAAAGATGACATTTCACCATTGATAATATTGTAAATTTCAATCAAAAGTTTAAAGTTGAAAATACACTATATAACATATAATGCACATAGATGTTATAGTTGACATAAAAGTATATTTATGTGTTAATTATATACATGTTAGATTACATATATTGTAATAATTATTCTATATACAATTAAAGAAATGTATACATAATGTCCAGGAATGTATTAAACGTTAATATATTAGAGGTATTATTTAATTACTCCATCCATAACTTTCAGGATCCTTGGTGGCATAGTGGGCTATGAATTTGGCAGCTAACCACCAGGTTAGTCATTCTAGCCGACCTGTGGCGCCATGGGAGAATGCTGAGACTCTGCTCCTGTAAAAGTTCACCGCCTAGGAAACCCACAGGAGCCCTTCTACCTTGTGTTAAAGGGTTATTACGGGTCAGAATCAATCAGTGGAAATCAACTTGGTGTTGCAGTGCACCATTTATGCAGTCAGAATTTTGGTATTTATACTCTTTTTAAAAGATTCTCACCAACTCAAAATAGTATGGATTATTTTTAGTTCCATTTTATACTTGACAAAATTGGTATTAATAAAAATGCATCTTGTGGTCAGAGACCACATAATCTGAACAACCACATGAAAATGTGTGAACTTGGACAAATTGCTCCACATCCTTGACTCTCAATCACCCTTTTTGTATAGTGCATTTGAATAAAACCTGGCAGAACATTGTGAGGAAATAATGAAACATTATGTTAAGTCCTTTTCCCATTTTAGACAAGTATCAATTATGTAAAGCATTTTGAATAGAATCTGAAATGCATTAAACACTCAGTAGCTTAGTTATAATTGCCACTATTATTATGCTGGTTGTTATAATCATTTCTCTGGTTATTATCCTACTCCATGCCTAACTAACACTGTATCATCTAAAAATATATAAATATATTTTATGTACTTGTGTAATATAATTCATATAATTAAAACTGTTTTAAAAGTTTCAAAGCTATGTAATAGCAGATTTATAGTGATTAGACTTGACGAAGTGACCATGAATTACCCTACAGCTTCTCATATCTCTCTATATGTCAAACTTGTCATATTATAATCTCATGCAACAAGAATAGAAATTGCCGTGGCATTTCCTTTTGGAGGCTCAGCACACTTTAAGAAAGAATAAAACTTACCATTCTTATCATACCATCATCATACAGTCTTCATGAAAAATTGTTTTTTCTCACCTATAGTAAAACTATTAATTTTTAAAATCGGTGTAATTTTTATATGTGATGCTGCTTAATTATATTCATTCATAATTTCTTAAGATTGTTTCATAAAAATTGTTGGAAAATGTTTTAACATCCATTTTTGTTATTTAAAGTACTTTATTTCATTTATTAACCAAAGCATTATTTAAACACACCTATACCTATTGACATTTCATGTTACCTTCATATACATTTACTAAATTGTTTTAAAATATCTTATAATAATAGATCGACAGTTTTGATTCAAGCCGATGGAATTATGAAGGTTTGTTTAAGGAGACCTGAAATAAATACTTTTAGCATGTAGAAGTAAACTTTAGAATATATAGTATTTAAATGAAACTGTTAGTGGGGAGTTAAAAATTGAGTAAGAGATCAAAGAGCAATACAACCCATATTGAAAATGCATTCTTTCAGTTACTAAGAAGCGGAATGTCCCCAAAGTGATGCCACCCCAGATGAGGTCAATGAAAATCCCTGTAACAATGCTTCTGTTATCTCCATAATAAACTTCTGTGTATTGAAATGTTAAAACCTACATTTTTTTGTTTAAGTGAATAATCATATTTAATGAGCACCATTTTATTTCTTCACATTTTGCCCTGACACCCATATATTCCATATTTTCATGAGGGTAGATACTATGTAAGACATATCAGAACTAATTGCTCTTTGATTGGGAGCCAAAGCTCTATTTATATATCTATTGTTTGTACCACGTCTCTGGCTCACTTTAGAAACATAACTGTCATTTTATAGTAGAGGACATTTTAAATCAATGCCAAGGGGCATAAGATAATTTTTTATAGGATCATTAATTTAGCCAATGATGAAGACTTGAAAAAGAAAATATACATGCATAGGTCAATTTTTAGACTACAATATATGAATTATTGACTTATACAGAACAAAAGTTAAGTGACTAGACACTATGCAAATAGTGAAGGTTAGGAAAAGGGCAAAATGTTTAATAACATTTTTTCACAAAGGCAGCCTCGTGCCTGCCAGGCATGGTTTTATGACATACGCCATAAAAAAGAAAAGCAAACATCAACATACTCACCATGTTTATGTGAGTATACATAAACACAAAAAAGAAAAGAGAACATCAACATTCTCACCATGTTTATGTGAGTATACATAAACAACTCACTATATGGTAAGCCGAGGCCAACATTCATTGGGCGCCCTCAAAGCAAGAGATTGGAACCAAAGTCCAACAAGAACCCTTCCACAGCCGTGTGGTACTGGTCCTCTGCTTCTCCTCACACTAGGATGCTTCAGCCTTAAATTCTAGGTAATATGTCAGGTCCTTACAGCTAACTTTAAGGAAAATCATAGTGTACTTAGTGGAGTTTCCAAATCAGATCCTCTGATGCAGCCTGTGAAGGATATTGTGCACATCCCAAGGAATTCTGGGGTCTTATAAACTTGCTGAAAACTAAGGGAGGCATCAACCCAGTCCACATGGAAGAGTCACACCTGTCTGTGTAATACAAGGATTGCGAATAATGAAACCAACTGTGGAGGTGGTCTATGGAGGACAATGGAAGCCCGATATCCATTTGCCTCTGGTGAATTCCCTCTGAACATAGTCCAGGCATGTGAACCATCTTGCTATCAGACAGAGAGCGTTGTAAAATTGATTATGGTTGAGAGTTAGATTAAAATGTAACACATTATCATTTGGTCTCTCTTTTGGCCCTTTAAAATTGTTTCCATCTTTAATACTTTCTGTTTTCATTTAAATCGAAGGTTTTCTTTATTTTGTATTTTAATTTCTGCTGGGCTTTTTGTTTGTTTTTGTTTTGTGCTATTTTCTGTGTATGAAATGTAAAATAGGTAAATCTATAAAGACAGTAATTGGATTAATAATTACTTAGGAGGCTGGGGAAGAAATAGAGAGCTAGCAATAATGAGTATAAGAAAAAATAAAATGAACTGAAATAGATTGTGTCAATGATTGGACAACTGTGCTTAATAGGGTGGAACTACCAAATTATATGATATATTAAATATAGGCCAATAAAACAATTTTAAAATTTTTAAAATATATATTTACTGAAACAATATGTTAGAATAAACTTGGCCTTGAGGGGAATAGAAAAATGTGTGAGATGCAATACTTTTACTTATGAAGGACTGCTGGGAAGGAAGGATAATTAAAGAGCTTAAATAGATGATGTTCACTTAAAGGCCTGGTAAAAACCTGAGTGAGTGATTAGAAAACTAAACAAGCAAGTGAATAAATTATAGTTAATGCACTAGAAAAAGAGGTTTCACAATGGATAATAGTACTCTATTATGATGCATGTGCTGTGTTTGAAAACTATCCAAATTTTAATTTAAGAATTAGAATATTTAAAGAGATGTGCCAGTTCTACCTTGACCCTCTTAATTTTCCATTTTAATCTCA
The DNA here is from genome assembly GCF_000313985.2 of Echinops telfairi. Lineage (NCBI taxonomy): Eukaryota > Metazoa > Chordata > Mammalia > Afrosoricida > Tenrecidae > Echinops > Echinops telfairi. Next base: position 38,948,999 of record NW_022111324.1, on the reverse strand, counting down.
TGGAACTATTCGTCAAAGCACATGTAGATGGAACATATACCAAGTATTTGCATAAATATTATAAACTGGTAAATTAAAGGCCATTGATAAATGTAGAAAATAATCTGTTAGAAGAGGTGATAGCAGAATGATATGAGTTTTTCCCCCCAATTAATTCATGGATTCCATGAACCCCACACAAGGTTGTAATATATTTTTAGGGTGCAGTCCTTGATCTTCATCAAGTGCTTCAAGTCCTTCTCACCTTCAGCAAACATGGTTGTGTCGTTTGATTATTGCAGGTTGTTAATAAGCCTGCTTCCAATCCTGTTGCCACATTTTCCTCATATAAGCCAGCATCTCTGATGATTTGCCCAGCATACCGGCTCCATAAATATGGTGAGAAGATACCACCCTGTCGCGCACCTTTCCTGATTTTAAACCAGGCAGTGCCCCCTTGTTCTTGTACATCTTCATGATTCAAGTGCAAGTGCCTCATGAGCCAAGATGCATCTGACAACCGCAATGCTATGCTTGTTCCACTCCCTCCAGAACCTTGTTTTGGGCTAATGCTTTCAGTGAAGCTTGAACTTCGTTGGTTCTTGCTCATGCGCTACCTGTGGAAATTGTGAAATTTTGACTAGTTCTTCTTGTACAGGGACTCTGTGTATTCTTTCCATTTTCTTTTTGATGCTTCTGTATCATTCAATATTTTTCTAGTAGAATCTTTTAACATTGCAACTTGAAGCTTAATTTTTTTCTTGAGTTATTTCAGTTTAAAATACACACAGCATTTTCTTTCCTTTGTGGTTTTCTGTTTGTACATCTTTGCCTAAAAGAACAGCATCCTTCTTTTTATTGTTTGTGTGCTTTGAAATGTCTTTCTCATTCAAGGAATTTGTCTCTCTATTCTTCTTTGGAAAAATATTCTTCTTTTCTAATGGCTAGAAAGACAAATTCCTTAAATGAAGAAAAAAAAGTTCCATATATGCTAAATACACTAGAATCTTCACTTGAGTTTAGGTATGGCCTGCAGATATGATGAGATAAGCGACACATGACACACTCAACAGGGCGGTCTCTCTTTTGATTAACATTTTATGGTAATAAATGTGCCTTCAAGATGTCAACTATCACGTTGTAAGGATGCTGGAAGTGTAAGGCATCTCTGTGCCTTCTAGGATTTTAAAACAATCTGGACGAAATCTAGCAAGAAAATGGGGACCTCATTCCTACCATTACAAAGAACTGATTTTGTCAATAACCTGGGTGGTTGTAGAAGAGTATAGAGATTTCCAGATGAGACTGCAGTTTGGTTTTCACCTTGATTTCAATCGAATGAGACACTGAACAGATTATCCAGTAATGTAACGTCCATTAATCTGAGTTTCAGAAACCGCGGAAAATAAAGGAGTGTTGTTTTACACCGCTAAGTTACAAATAACCTAAAATTCAGGGTAATTTTGAAATGTGAAAGTCATTGAAGAGAACTATGCTTTCTTTCCTTTTCCATTTATCTTGCCCATACTAATCAAAACATATATTGTACTGGAAAAATCTGTTGCAAAAATCTCTCTGAAATGTTAAAAATAAAATATATCACAACGATGACAACAGTACGCCAGACCAAAGACCTGGTATTTCCGAACACCTCCTCAGCAACTCAGAGCTAGAAAACGAAATCGGTGCCTTTGAATCATGATGTGAAGAGGAACAGTCAATGCATTGTGGACTGAAAAAGAATGAGCAAATCTCACGTGGAAGAACGACAATCAGATTTCTGCTCCTTGGAAAGGCGGATGGTGAAACTTGGTTGAACAAGCTTTGGACAATTTTTCAGCAAGGACTAGTTTATAGAGAAGGTAAAGACCAGGGTCAGTGAAAAACAGGAAGACCCTCAATGAGATGTATTGATAGAGCGACCGCAACAATAGGCGCTAATGTGTCCATGATTATGAGGATGGCATATAAGATAGCCACAATTCAGAAGCTATTTGATGGCACATAGGAATAAGATGGCAATATTACAACACTTACAGGTAACTGCTGATCTTGTTATATGTCTGTCTGCCAAAGCATACCAAAAAAGTTCTATTTATCTCAGTGTCTTCAACATTGAGCAAACTCCACAATACATCACAGATACTTAAGCTATTGAAAAGGCATTAACTAGACAAACATAAGTAAGGATTATATATATAGGAATAATTATGTCAACACTTAACCCAAGAAAGCATGATTTAATAATTCAGAATTATTTCATCAATCAAATTTGCGTGAACATGACTTTCATGCATCTCTTCTTGGGAAAGAACTTCATTGTTAGAAGGACTGTGAGAAAAATATTTAATGTGTTGGGAAGATGAGCATCATTGAATGCCAATTTAATAGAACAAAATATTCTTGCATTGAGAAGTACTTGAGTGGAGGTCCAATGTCCATCTGCTGCCTTAATGGTAAACTTATATGTGCATAAGCAAACATGGTGAAGAAAGCTGATAGTGTCGGCTATCAAAAGATATAGCATCTGGGGTCTTAAAGGCCTAAAGATAAACAAGCGGACATCTAGCTCAGAAGTAACAAAGCCCACATGGAAGAAGCACACCAGCCTGTGTGAACATGAGGTGTCGAAAGGATTAGGTATCAGGATTCAAAGAGAAAAAGTCATATTATTGCAAATGAGGGTGAGTGCAGAGTGGTGATTCAAAGCCCATCTGTACAGTAGTCAATTGGACATTACAGAAGGGCTGTGGGGAGGAGACGAGCCAGTCAGGGTGCTGGGTAGCAACGATGAAACATACAACTTTCCTCTAGTTCTTACATGCTTCCCCCCCACCCCCCGCCCCCCAATATCATGATCCCGATTCTACCTTACAAATCTGGCTAGACCAGAGGATGTTCACTGGTACAGATAGGACCTGGAAACACAAGGAATCCTGGACAGATGATCCCTTCAGGACCAGTGGTGAGAGTGGCGATACCAGGAGGGTGGAGGGAAGGTGGGGTAGAAAGGGGGAACTGATTACAAGTATCTACATATAACTTCCTCCCGGGGGATAGACAACAGAAAAGTTGGTGAAGGGAGATGTCGGACAGTGTAAGATATGACAAAATAACAATAATTTATAAATTATCAAGGGTTCATGAGGAAGGGGGCAGCGGGAAGGGAGGGGAAAATGAGGAGCTGATACCAAGGGCTCAAGTAGAAAGCAAATGAGAATGATGATGGCAACAGATGTACAAATGTGCTTGACACATGGATGCATGTATGGATTGTGATAAGCGTTGTATGAGCCCCCAATAAAATTATTATTTTTTTAATTATCAAGAGTTCGTGAGGGAGGGAGGTTAGAGAAGGGAGGGGGGGAAATGAGGAGCTGATACCAAGGGCTCAAGTAGAAAGCAAATGTTTTGAGAAGGATGATGGCAACAATTGTACAAATGTGCTTGACACAATGGATATATGTATGGATTATGATAAGTTTTGTATGGGCCCCTAATAAAATGATTTAAAAAAATTTAATGTGAACAGCAAAATAATAATTCCATGGTACCTATACTTATGAATAATTAAATATTATTTATATATTATCTTTGCAATATGAAGCAATGCAATTAAAGTTTATTAGAATCTCTAAAATATAATACTGATAGGATATTGTCTGTTTGAAAAAGTTAAAAGTGTATTATTCATTCCAAAAACTTCGTGTTGTAACCCAATAAATATGGAATGTTTGCTCAGCATTTCTACAAACACCACTACACATATTGTTGAGTCCATGATTTTGTTAGGTGTTGTTTGAATCCTTGTGTCCAACAGAAGGAAACACTGTCTAGTCATGTTCCTTTCTTGCAATCTTTGTTAGGGTCGAGTATATCTAGAGAGGGTGAGTAGAAATGTTTTTCAGAAAATTAACTGCTATTTCACTGATTAATTTGTTGCATATAAAATAATTTTCTTCTTTTTTATATTTAAACAAATGCTCAAGGACTTTACTTTTTAAAAAATACTAAAATGTATAAAATTATGAAGTAGAAATGCATATGTCTTTATTCTAGTTAGGCATATTTTATTATAAAACATTCTATTTTTAGGCTTTAGATTATCCACAGTTAAATCAAAACATATAATGTCAGGTTTGATTTCATTGCTACTCATCAGATTTCTTATTTTTTCTTGAGTGTACAAGGATGTGAATTGCCTGTTACATGTGAATGACTAAGATATACTTACAGCATGAAAATAAATGAATTTAATAATCTCTAAATTGGAAAGCATTTATGAAAATAATGTATCAAAATGATCATGAAACATGAAATAGTTAAAATGGCATAGATTTAAATTGATTTTATTATTTTACAAGTGTGCAGGGAATGTTTCTCAGATCAAATATTGAAAATATCATTAAAATAGCCCTGAATTTAACTTTCTTTGCTTGTCATTTGTTAATGTGAGAAGCTCAATTATGTTCTCTAACCTTCATATTCCTTATGTGTAAAATAATCCTTATTCTCACAGAAAGAACACAGAGAAACATAACATAAAGTACTTTGAATACAACATTCCAAACGGAAAATTCATACATCTTCTCAAAGCAGCCTCTGTAATTTTTAAAACTACCATAAAAATATTTCTATAAATAAAAGTAAAATGTGTTTGGATGAGTTTGTGTTTTAATTATCATATAATTAATCATAGGAAAAATTGAAAATGCAATACTAAATTTACAGACAGCAGTTTTAACGGATACTGAATAAAAGTGATCCTAAAAAGAACCTCATTGCCATCGAGGGGGTTCTGACTCAGAGTTACCCTATGGGGCAGGTGGAACTGCCCCGGTGGGTTCCCGAGACTCTACATGGGTGTAGAAATTTTCATCTTTCTCCTGAATAAAATCGATGGAGGCTGTATATTAAATGTTTCATTCTGTACTTTCCAAGATTTTAAGTACATCCTCCCAAGATTATTCTAATTTAAGAGTGCTCTCTTTTTTATTTTGCTATGCTGATTAGCAGTATTCTTTTAAAACAGTTTATCATCTATTTTTATGTGTCTATTGAGTCCAACCCCAAATATCAAAAATCAAACTATACATATGTTTTTCATCGTAAAGGAAATTGGGTTCTCTTTGTTATATTAACGAGACAGTATTAGTGGAGAGTGTGTAAGTCAAAGTCTTTCAGGATTACAAAGAGCAGATTCAACAGTGCCAAAAAAAAGCAGCTTGTGGAAAGAAAGATATCACAGCACATGAAATATTCACAGAACCAAGAGACACAAGCTGGACAAGACAAGAAACTTCACGGGGAGTTGAAAGAGATAGAAAAGCTCCCCAGGGAGTCAGGGCCCCGAAATCGAACTTGTAGCCTCCATATATCTGTGAGAATATAAATTTCTATTTGTTAAAGCAGCTCAATTTTTGTATTTGTTTTAAACAGCAAGAGTACGATGATGTACAGTTCAGTGCTTCTCGACAAATACATAAGGCCATTACCTACCTATTTGCATCATCTGGATTCTGTCTCCTCGCGACTTTACAGTGTTTCCCAGGCCGTGACTCTTTACAGGAACAGATAGCTCCATCTTTCTTCCCAAGTGGCGAGGCTTGAGCCATTGTTCTTGCAGTTAGTAGTCCAACCTTTTCCAGAGGCCACCGAATCTCCAAATGCCCTTACTAACTGGAAAACCAAATTCTCTGCTATCATGTCAATTATAAGTTATAGTGACCCTATAGGAAACGGCAGGACTGCCCCCGTGAGATTGTTAGACTGTAACGCTTTACAATAATATCGTCAAGTTGGACATTGCATAAAGATGGGTGAAGAAGAATTGATGCATTTGAATTGTGCTGCTGCATAAGAATGTTGCAAGTACCATGGGCTGTAAAAAGGACAAACTCATCTGTCTTGAAAGAAGTAAGGCCAGAGTGTTTCTTAGAGGTAAGTATGGCAAGACTTTGCCTTAATACTTCAGACGTGTTGTGAGGAGATACCAGTCCCTGGAGTAGGACGTCAGGTTTGGTAAAACCTATGCCTTATCAAAAGAGGAAGGACGTCAAGGAAACAAATCAACACAATGGCTGCAACAATGGGTCAGTCATAGGAGCAATTAGGAGGATGGTGCATGGCAGAGCAATATGTCTACCTCTGTTGTGCATAGGACCACTATGGCTTGGAAATGACTATGGGATGGCACCTGACAACAAGAACCATATTTCAAAATACCAAGTTATGACCCCACAAATTGCTGAATCACCATACATAGACTTGTTAGTTATGTCCAATACAGTTCATCCAGTCAGGGTAGTCTCTTCTCATGCATGCCCACAAGCACTTCTCTCTCTCTGGTCCTTAGTGTCTGAGTCACGGAGGCCCTTGGATGCTGTCTTGTTTGGGCAACATTATAAAACTCTTTTATGGATGCCAGTAAATGGCCAAAGGACATGCCACTGTACCATAAACCTCAGCCTGAGGTACGCCTCTCTAGTTCCATGAGTCAACAAACCTAGCTCCCCAATTAAGTGCCTGGCAATCTTGGAGCTGTCAGCAGTGTGCCCTGTGGCCTGCTGACTCTGGATTCATATGACCTTGCCTCCACCAGCTTGCTTCCTGATAGGTCTACCTGCTTCCTGGTTCTTTAGCCCTGCCACGTGGGTGAGTCTGCGTTTGGGCTTTGCCCTCTTGTGCAGCTGTGTGGACCACTCTCTCTTAATATACATCTTAACATGCTTCTCTCTTAATATGTATTATTAACATACATTGCTTTCTTACACATATGTAAGTGCCACTGGATTTGCTCCTCTACAGAACTCATATTAGTAGTTCTCTAATCCACTAGAGCTATAATATCTTAAATTCTCTCAAAATTTTACTACTCTAATTTATAGTTATAGGAAATCATCACATGTCTATTTCCTTCTTGTTTCTGTTTACTATTCAGAGTAATACATTATAAACCAAAAAATGCCAAACTCATAGACATTGAGTCAACTCTAATTCATTGTTATCCGATATAGGATTTCCGAGGCTGCCAATCTGTACCAGTGCAGATAGCCTAGAAATTGGATGAACATGCACTTGAGGTATTTAATTTATCTCAGACATTATTTGACTTCTGGAATCTATACAAACCAACACATTTTCTAAGACAATGCAATGTTTTCTATGCTTAGCAACAATAACAACAGCAGCAAAAATATACATAGACACACACAAACCAACAACAAAAAATGACTCCACATGGAGTGGTTTTCAATTCATAGCAATCTGATAGGACAGATGTGTTTAAAATCACGTATCAATACCCTTTCCTTTTCTTTGACAATATAGTTAATTGTACTTTTTATTTCTACCATTATGGTGTTTATAGTCATAATTTACAAAACCATGATTTTCAGAAATACTTTCTAGCTTTACTGTGGATTAAAAAAAGCAAATCTTGCTTGACAGCAAATGAAGTATATGCATATATTAAAGTGTAGAGTCATTAAAAATAACAATAGGCAAGTCTATCAAGTTCTAAGAACATACAGTATTACGAAAAGCCATAATTATTTAGAAAAA
>NW_022111324.1:38932838-38939526 GCF_000313985.2 Echinops telfairi | reverse complement strand
ACAATGACAAAAATCAAAACACAGCAAGAAAGAAAAGCTTGTAGTTAGTTCAAGGATTGGTTGTTGGTCTTTAGGAGTGTTTTCCCATCCAGTCTGTCTTATAGAGGAATGCTCTAAGTCAGAATCAACTCAATGTCAGTGGGTTTGAATTTATTTATCAAAGGTTTTTATTTATTTTAATTGTATTTATGTCAATTTTCCTAGTCTATGATTATTCCAATTTATATTCTTCCCAAATAACTTTACAAAGGAAACTATATATTGGTGTATCAATGACAAAAAGACAAGAAAATTAGAAAGGAATCTAACAGCAAGAAGCACAAAATTTAAATTATGCAGCAAGTAGAAATACATGGTAGATGTTCCTAATTTCTAATCAAGTACTCTCTCAACTGAGATTCCCTGAAATATACTTAAAGCAGTAGTTTGATAACAGACTCTACAATTTTTCATTGAAATATATTTTATCCAATTACTAATGAAATTGATAAAACAATAAAAAAACAAACTAGCAAAACAGCAATTAAGAACCAATACATTACAAATAGAAGAATTGGAAAGTAGAAAAGGCTCCATAAATGGCTAAGCTATTGGAGGTCTTAAATTATGTGACCAAAGCCAAGGTCTCTGCCATCGAGTGAGCGCAGACTCATCAGGACACTCCAGTGACCCAATAGGACAGACTGCAACTGTTTGAAGGAGTAGAAGCCTCAACTTTCTCTGGAGAAGCTGGTGGTTCTGCACTGTTGCCTTACTGATCACAAACCACCGTGCAACCACTATTCCACCAGGGCTGCTACCTTATCAGACAAGGACTTTTAAGTAACTGTGATTGACCAGTTCACAGACAGAGATGCATACCACACCTAATCAACCGTGTATGAGAGCAACAAGCAAAATGCATAAATACTAGAAATATATACTATCACTGTTCGGAAACTACATAATTATATATGTGGAAATTTTCAAACAATTTTAAAACTAGAATTCAACAAAGCAGTAGAATTAAGGAGTGAAATCTGTCATTAAATATCAATGGCATTTACCAGCTACCAACTAATACATAGTGTTTCCATATTTCACTGATGTCTCTCCTTTCTTCCTCCTGCTTCTCCTCCTCTTCATTCTTCTTCACCTCAATCTCCTTGTTTCCTCTTCCTCAGTCTTCCTTTTGCTTTTATTTCACCTTGTAAAGTTTAAAACACATATGGACTGCCAGAAGGACAAACAGTTTTCTCTTGGCCGAAGCACAACCAGAACACTCCTTCGAAGAGTGAGTGCTGAGTCTGTTTGACATCTTTTGGACAAGCTATCAGAAGAGACCGGTCCCTGGAGGAAGTCATCACTCATGATAAAGAGGAGAATCAGGAGAAAAAGAGATGTTGGCCAGATAGGCGGCCACAGACTGCAGCAGTGAGCTTAAACAAAACAATATTTGGGGATGAAGCAAGACCAGTTAGTGATTCTTTCTATTGTACACAGACTCAGTATGAGTCAAGGCCAAGTGGAATGCACCTAACAACAATACATACAAAGAAAATCAGCTTACCACAGTATTACAGAAGAATATAGATTCATCGGTAGGTGTATGCAGCTAACACTCGGATCAAGGATAAACATTACTACTGCTGTAGTATTTCCTTCCCCTCAAGAGTAGTGAAGAAAGAGCTAGAATGTAGGTTAGTAATTACTGTTTGCATTTTATATGAAAATAATTCTGTATTTTACAATATATATCTGTATTTTATATGAAGCACTATACTGCTTCTGTGTATTATATGAAAGTATTATCTTGCCTTCATGCATTTAAAACCATTTGTGTGTGTTTGTGGTTTTGTGTGTGTGTGTGTGTGTGTGTGTGTAGAATACCTCTTTAAGTCCTCTAATATTTTCTATCTTATTCATCTGTAAAATAATCTTTTCTATTTTGCAAATGTATTTTACCATTCTAGAAGTTTCATTATCACTTCCCTATTATTTTCTTTTGGTGAACAAAATTACTTATTTTTAATTTAACTTATTTAAAATTTTTATTTTACGGCTAACAATTTTTTTAATTTTTCATGTATTTTTCATTTAAAGTTTTCCTTATATCCTTATAAATAACCAAAATATTGGTTTATCAATGTTTTAGATTTGCAATCTACTGCATGTTTCAGGAATCAGTATTTATATCAAAGATCATATTGTTCTCTATGGGAATGGCAATGCAAATTCTTCAGCATTGCTTTCTTTCTCCAAGGTCATTGTAACTATTCATGATATGTTTCATTTCCGACTGATTTTACATTTTATTTATACAATATCTACCACAAAAACTTGCCTGAGTTTTTAAATGTCTTTTTTTGAATTCTGACATTAGACTGTATGTCTTTACAATATTGAGTCTTTGAATTCATGGACATATCATTTTCTTCTATTTATTTATGACTTAAGTGTGTTTCAGCAATGTCTTATAGTTTTCCAAACAGGTATATATACATATTTACTTATATTGGTTGCAATGCTTTTATATTTCTAGTTTGCATATTGGATATTATATATGCATGAACACCCTATTAATATTTGATATTTCTTTCATAGCTTTGACTCTTCAACTCACTTATCAACTCGAACAGATTTAAAATAAATATTTTAGTATTTTTGAAAACAATGATCTAGAAATAAAGGTTTTATAATTTCTGTATAAATTATGTTCTTTATTTATTATGCTTGCTTTATTTCAGTCTAGAATCTCTAGTTAACTACTAAAAAAGAATGTTCTACAGCTTTTCTCCATAATGCTTTTGAAATATAGTGAATTTTAATACTTTACTGGTCTCTCTCTCTTAATTTTAATGGAATTACAGCATACGCAAGAGAAAGTAGTTATTTCATAATGATTAAAATCTGAACCAGTTTTTGTTGGTTTTATTTAATTTAATTTTAAACTTTTTACTTCAATACATTTTACATTTTTAACTATATCCTTGCCTTCTCCCAAATTACAAAGATGTTTCCATGTGTTGAAGTTTAACCACATTGTTGGTTTGTCATTGAATTAGATTTGCAATCCATGAATCATGGCAACCATGTGTGTACTACAGCTAAAACACTGCCTGGTCCCGGCCACCTTCACATTTATTTTGATGGTGAGCCCACCCTTGCAGCCATCGTGTCAGTCAGTCTTGTCAATGACCTTCCTTGTTTTCATTATCCTGCTGCCTTACAAATCATAATGTCCTTTCCCAAGGACGGGACTCCTTATCATGCCCAAGGTATATGAGCTGGGAGCTCAAAATCCCTGCTTCTAAGGAGCATTCTGGTTGTACTTCTTATCACAAGACAGATTTACGAAATTTAATAAAGAATAAAATTGTCCTTTATAAAAGTTATTACTTTAAATTATTTAAGTGACTGGCTATGCATGACCATTATTTAATAAAAGAGTAAGACCTTCAATGAGACAACTTTACACAGTGACGGTAGCAGTAGGTTCAGAATGACGTAGGACGGGGTAGGGTTCTTCTCTGTGGTAAATAGGGCCACTCTGAGGAAGGATCTTTTTGACACCATCTAATAATAACAACATGCAACTGCATCTTTAATATATTATGCTACAACCTAGAATAGACTATTGTGAATATCTCATCCATTCTAGTCCCATTCAACACATACATTTAAATAATTAAAAGCAAAACTGGTGCAGAAATTAGGTTAGAGATCGGGAATGAAGACAGCAACTGAAATGGCGGTTTCTCTTCTTCCTTTTGCCCCTCGCCCTTCCAATCCCACTGTAGCCGGGTGCTCTGCAAACAATTGCCAAGGATCCCTTTGACGTATTTAAAATAGCCATAAAATATGCAACGAATAATCTGTAAATCAACGGTCACTTAGCGATGATTTTTCTCCATTTGTTAATTTTCCTGTTTTACTCCTAAGGGTTTTGAAATGTTTAGTCATAATATTTAGTGAGCATCATGTCATAAATTGCAAATTCACACAAACTTGGACGCTAATACACTGTAGTAATAAGAAAGCCCATTACTTTAAAGTATTTCCATGTAAAAATAACATTTGCCACTGAGGATGTGAACAGTATTTGATAAGGAAAATCACATAGCTCTGTATTTTATTTTCCTTCATTCTTTGAGTAGCAAAGTGTTATCTTGCTTTCAGGCAATAGCTTCCAACCGTATGTTTCAGGATCCAATTCTCCTAGAAGCAAACACATTCAAAGCTATCTACGAAATCCAGCTGGCCAAGCTTCACTCTATTGCCCGGAGTTTTACCACTGATGACAATCTACAGAGACCGCAGAATTTAAAATAAAACTTAAGTTTGAAATGGAAGATAAGAAGAATATAAAGTATTAGAACCAGTATGAACTTATAGACCAGTGCACTCCTCTTCCACGATCTTAATGAAATGGAAACTGAGCACCACTGAAGCTCATTATGGTCAAATCATGTCAGCAGGCCTCTTTTGGTGTTTCTCACACTTTCTGTTTTCAAACTGTCCCCTCCCACCTCTGTTTCTTTCATCAATAAGTTACTGTCGTTGCCTTTTTAAGGATTCTGTCCTCCTCCCAAGCCCACCAGGATGTGATTCTAGCAGAAGACAAAGAGCATTCTTGCTTTCGTCACGAGTCAGATCATTGACTGTACAGTCGTATGCATCTGTGTGTTCAGTTTGAGACCTACGTTCCTGATTGCATCATTAACTTGATAAACAGGACAAAACTTTTGGAAAAAATAACCTTGGAATTTCATATTTACCTCACTAAAACGTCTATTTCTATGCTGTTTTCCTGTGGGTTCTGCTGTGGTCCCCGACTGATACAGAGTATACTTTCAAGAAGAAGCTATCTTCATCTCTTCTTATAAAACTTCATTTTACCTTAAAGCTTCAAATAAATGCTTTTGCTTTAGTTCTTTTAGTGCTTTCAGTAAATCACATACTCTTAATTCCAAACATGTATTCTTATCATTTCTTTTTAAGAACAGAAAGAAGCTACGTCTCAAACACACCAGCGCTATCATTATTGCTGTTAAGTGCCATCGAGTTAGCAACAATGGATAGTGACCCCATGTCAAATAACACAAAATAATTCCCAGTTCTGTGCTTCCTCACCATTGTTTCTCCATGCAAGCCCACCATGGCAGTCACTGTGTCCACACATCTCATTGAGGGATCCCCTTATTTTCACCAGTCCTCTACTTTCCCCAAAATGGTGTTTTCTCCTATGTCTGGTCCCTCCTGGGGAGTGGTCCAAAGTAAGAGACGTCTTGCCATCCTGCTTTCTAAGGAGTACTCTGGCTGCGCTGTCTCCTGGCCTAGATGGATACTCTTCTCTTGTATATTCACTTTTGTAGTTAAAATTGCTTTACTAATATTAACTGGACATTCTTTTAAAAAATTCACTGATCCATAATTAACATATCATACAACCCAGTAATTCAATCATATCAAGAGTCATGCAATCATCAGCATAATCAACTTGGGGATTCATCAGGAACTCAATCCATGTAAGGACCCGCAAATGGATTTTTGGCTACCACTATCATGCGGTGAATCAGAATTGTCTTGATGGAAGTAATTTTGAATTTTGGTTTATCATCCATCCCATTCTGCAAACTGACTGCTAATTTAGGCATTGTTGCATTCCTTCCTCTGGTTGGCTTTACAACCTTTGGTTCACAGAGGCTGGAGTGCTTCTTCCTTGTGGACTTAGCGGACTCCTCACGTAGATGGGTGCTTGCTTTGAGATAAGCCTTTAATACCCCAGACACTATTTTTCCTGATACCCAGGCACCATCTGATTTCTTCACCACATCTTGCTTGGCACCCATGATTTCAGTGATTTCCTCCTGACAGGGACATGTCATAACAACTAATTTTTCTTACATTAGGGCTATGCTCAAGTAAGAGATCAAAACCCATTCATATACATATCGTTTCTATGTGTCCCTGGTGGTTTTTTTTGAGACATAATTGTCTTGTTATTACAATGTAGATCACAGATCTTCCCCAGGAGGCTTAGGGCAACTTTTCTGATAGTAACATTATTTTAGTCAATCATAAAGCACTCTTGAGCAAAGGACATTTTATATATGCAGGGCATTTTATCAGACTCTAATACACGAACTGTTAGCTTCTATAGCTTCAAAATGTATGTGACTGGACACTAGTAACCCATGCCGTGAAGGTTAGAGGTATGACAGTACTTTTAAGAACCCTAATTTGTGAAGTCAGAACCAGGCCTGTTAGATAAACACATGTCATATAAAGGTAAAGAGAGCATGAATACTGCAAAGGTATGTGGGTACCAAGTCACCATTTGTTGTGCATCCTTGGAGCAGTAGGTCTGAAACCCATTCAAAGTCTGAGAACCACCAGTTCCTAAATATTTGGATATCAATTATCTACTTCTTTTTACTAGAACATTTCAACTTAAAGTTCAAGGAAGTATTTCCATTCTTGGTTCCATTATAAGTGAGTTTAAGGTATAGGATGGCACTGAATCTGCAGCTTCAGGAGAAGGATATATCTGACCAGAACACACAGGAGCAGATGACAGGGGAGGAGGAGAGACTAGAGCACATCCTGGCCCACCAGGCCTTGAGGACGATGACCCCAAATAGAGCAGCCAGTCCACAGAGAGGACCACATGGCAGCCCCACTATGAGACGTGATGCCCCTCACTGAC
>NW_022111324.1:38921682-38931100 GCF_000313985.2 Echinops telfairi | reverse complement strand
TTTGAGAAACGATGTACAAATGCGCTTTACACAATTGATGTGTGTATGGATTGCAATAACAGTTGTATGAGCCCTTAATAAAATGTTTTAAAAAAATAAGTGAGTTTAAGGTAAAGTCCAGTTCATCTCTCTGGGTTTTCCATATAGTCTATGAAGGGTTTTGTATATCTCACCAGGACAGAGTCAACTGTCTGCGTTGTCTATAACATGTGAAATTATTGGAGCTCTCATACACTGCTGGTGGAATTGTAAAGAGGTACAATCATGGCAGAAAATGTTTGGATGCTTCATGAAACAACTGGGAATTGAAATGCCATGTCATCCAAGGATACCTCTGCTGAGCATATCTCCCAAAGAAATAAGAGAAAGAAAATAAAGAATCATATTCTATCCTATGTTCATAGCAGCACAGTCCATAACAGCAAACAGCTGGAAAATGCCCCAAATGCCCATCAATTGAAGGTGGGTAAAGAAATGAATGCATACAAATCCCTACAAAGTGGGGTTGAAACAACAAAACACTTCATGATGTGGAGGGATCTGGGACCCCTAATGTTGAGTGAATTTGGTCAATAACAAAAGAACAAATATTATATGAGTCCGCTGCTTTAAGGATAAATACCAAGACAAAGCAGCCTCCAGTTCCCAGATCAGGTAGTCTTCTAACCTAGTCTCCCAAGCAATGAAGTCCTGTGCCTAGCTAGCTTCCCTAATCTCTATATTACTCCCTTATTAGGACATCTTAAAAACTACCTCAAGAAAGGTGAACTCACTGCAGAAGGGGTCAGTTTCCCAGGTTGGGGCCAAGTAGAAGGATGTCTAATTCCTGTGTTTTGCAGTCTGTTCACATCGACAGACAATCCTACAAGACTAATTAGTGAACTTTACAGGGGTTGGGCCATGTCTGTATAGGAGGGGCACTTGTACTTCTGATGGTGGTTGGGCAGAGTGGGACATCTAATCATTGTGAAAAAACAGTTTAACTTTGCCCCCCAAAGGGAAAATGTGCCCCATATCAATATGGATTCCGCTCAATGGCAGCGAGTTTGATTTTTTTCTGTTTGGCATTATGTTCCTAAGTGGGCACTTTGTCCAAGTTCCGAACCAACCCCTCAATGGCTATTCTCCTGGCTACTTTCCTCGTGTAAGCAGAGGCCAGGAGGTTATGCTGCTGGACTTTGATCCTCGAGGTCTGAAGTTAGAAACCACCAGCTGCTCTGTGGGTGAAAGCTGAGGCTTTCTATTCATGCAAATTACAGCTTTGGATCCTCACAGTGTCAGTGCCACGCTGTCCTATATTGTCACTCTGGGCTGGCATGGACTCAATGGCACTGAGTTTGAAGTGAGTTTGGAAGTTGGATGACATGAAGAAAACACAGTTTCCACTTTGGTGTACTGAGTGAATCACAAGTGATCAAATACTCAGTTACAATGATATTTTCCTCTTCTGTGAGTTGTATCCTACCATGCATGTCTTGGATACCATGTATGTGTTTGCATTTCAGGGAACATCCAAAGCTCCAGATTGATGCTTTCAAGGAGGCTATGTCATATTTTATTCATTTTTTAATCCATTGTCAGTAGAAAGGCTGCGCCAATCAGTATAGCTGATAAATACAAATAATCCCCAATATACAACAGGGTTCTGTTTTGAATACGTCATTTCGAACGAACAACTAATGCTTCTTATGGTACAACATATTGAATAATATCCTGCGATCCGTTAGGCTACAGTGTAGTTTCATAACCGTGAAGGTAGAGTTATAACGGCTGTGCAGTTCAATTGACCTGTCGTTAGACTTGAGCTGTGGCAGACTACCTATGCGTTCCAACTCCCGGCACCGACACTGACTTCATTGTCAAGCAATCCAGAGCTATTTTAAAGAAATAGTTTCATCAGTGTTATGATGATTTAAATAATAAACTTTACTATCTTCAAGTGAACACCTGCGAATAGTGAAATTAGCAAATTATCATTAAAAACCACTGTCTGTGCTATCATATCTCAGACATTGTCATTCAGTGGCTACCTGTATCCAATAATTAAATTAGTGAATTGTTATACTATAATATATCTCTTTAAAAATAGGTTACATTATTAAGGTCAATAACATTTAAAATACGTGGATTATATTATACCAGTTGTTCAAAACCTCGGGTAGCCTTTTTTATATCGGAATGAGAATGACTAAGCATCAAGCAAGCTATGTAATTTAGAGATAAAACCCAAGGCTTGATTACTATGATCTCGCTCAATTTGCACATGCAAGTTACCTTGAAAGCTGTTTCCACATCCCAATTATATATCAAAGGACTGGGATAAGAACTTGCCTTAGTCAGTCTTTGAGAATTTTACCTACCATGCTTTGAGTGGTATGTGTATTCATTCTGATCAAGTTGAACACAGAAGACACATGCACAATGTTAGCAATATTTAAAGTCATTTTAATTATTTACAGACAGCATATAGTGCACAATAACTGTACTCAAAACTCAAAAACTGTCCCTATAGGATACAAAACCTCAACTAACATCTCCTCTCTTTGCACCATAAATAGAGGCCTCCCAGGATCTTCCCCTGCCTGGTTTTATATTACTGGGGTCGAATAGTTCATGGCACAGAGTGAAATGCAATGCAAATGTTCTTGCCTGATGATTTAAGAGAGGAATAGTCAGATATAGGTTGAAGCCCAGAATTATTGTCTCAGAATATATCACTTCAGCTCTACTGCTCATTTAAACAAACTATTAGACTTCAGATGGAGGGGTGAAAAGGTTTTTGGTTTGTTTGTTTGTTTTCCAAAGCCCAAAGATGCCAGCAGAAGGGAAATAATCAGAGCACTTCATTCAGCAGAGGACTGCCTCCCCTGTGGTCAGCCCTTCCATCTAAGCATTGCACTGGTGGGGCCAGGTCTCATCTCCAGGGTCACTAAGGGAAAGGGGAATCCAACCGCACACGAGCCCCAAATCGATTGCCACAAGGTAATGTCAGGAATGTCTCCGCTCTCCATCCTATGACCTTATTCTGATATCAACTGTTTCTCCCATAGCCCTTCACTCCGCTACTTCTCTGCTGGGTTTACAACTCATTGAAATGACTACGCAGAACTCCCAGATGATAATCATGAGTATGGGTGTTTAGCAGGAATTTTACAGGTTATTTAAATTAGAATCAAAGTGCATCGATACATTATTTTATTCTATAGCAGCACCTCTTCTCAGCAATATTGGCAGGCACACTGCACTGGCCCTTGGACTCTCGGCCTCATGGTGCTTCAGAGTTCTGTGTGTGGTCAGGAAACCCACTTACTTACTGCTTTGTCTCCTGGTCTGGAGGTGGCACTATCTCCGGTGCCTCTGCCTCCTCTGCCACCTCAGACAGGCATCTCCCATGGGCTCCCTTAGTGGCTGTTTTGTTGGTGGTGGTGTTGTTTTTCCCCTTCTGTTGGTGCTGGGATTCTTCATTTCTGCTTTTGAGATGACTCTCTTTACCCAGCGGAATGGCAAAACTGAACAAACTCCACTGTCCCTGTTTCACATACCCTATTTGCGTGGTCCCACCAAATCTTTTAATGAGAAGTACAGAGACACAGACTGAAGCTATATTTAAACCATTTCATTTCACCACAGGTTGGTTGATATTGATTCCAATGATAAAAGTATTTAACCTTTAGAATAACTTTATTTTCCTTAATTTGAAGCACATAAAACTTTGGTTTGTGTGTTTGATTTTTGTATTAAAACAACCCTCCAAAACTAAATGCATTTAAGATTTTCTTCCATCTTACTAACAAATAAATATGTGTTTAATAAATGATTAAAGCATTTTTGATACCTTCATTCACAAGTGTCTTAGTTTGGTCGTTCTGCCATTACACAGTATACCACAAGGGAGTAGCTTTGTGGACCATAAACTATTTTCTCACTTTTCAGAAGGACAGCCGTTAAAACGCCAGGGTTGGGTTCTAGAGGCAAGTCTTTCTGTGTCTTTTTCAGCCTCTATTAGCTGAGGCAATCTTGGTGTTCCTGGGTGTGTAGATCCATCTGCTTCTGTCTTTACATAATGATGTATCTTCCCCCTGTGCCCATTAGAACCTGCCTTTCTCTTGTATGATCACATTTACAAAAAAAGTAAAATCCTATTCCCGAACAAATTTGCATTAACAAATAGAGCAATTAGAATTCCATTTCTTTTTGAGGGGAGAGTACAACTCTATAATTCAGCTGGTAAGAATTAACATCAGACAAAGATTGTGGAGAGAGATAAGAATTTGATTAAAATTCTGGAGATATTAGACATGCCCTGTGCATGAGACATAGTCAGGGAAGGGAGATGCTATAGAGTATTGTTCTCCAGCCACATTACATTGACGCACGGTGATATGCAGGCAGCATGAACTTGAGATATCTGCTTTCTATGTTCAATAGGAATTAATGAGGAACAAATCATTCTAGGAAATCTAAGAAGTTCATAATTCTACAATGGGAATAATTTGAGAAATGGACCTAAGCAATCATTTTTAATGGATAGCTTGAGCCCAATTTCAAAGTAGTTAATCCCAAGGCAGAAATCAGACACAATTGAAATGAATATCACTGATTAACTGCACATAGTTAGGGTGTTCTTGCCAAAACAGTCTGCTAAGTCTCTATTAATTGTGTGGATAGGCTGGGATGAAAACTCTTTCATTCTTGTTAAATTGTCATTATAAAATGGGAAGCTGTATTCCCTTTCACAATTTTAACAATGCTTCAATAATTTATATGTTCACATGAACACTTTTTTGTGTTCATTTTCAGAGTAGTTAATCCCAAGTTAATCCCATGGTAAAATATAAACACACAAAAATTATTTTAATATTTTAAGTGTATAACTAAGTGACATTAACTGCATGTGCCATATTGTATAGCGTCACCATTATCTTGTTCAAAAAGATTCCATCACAAGATCAACTAAACAATAAATCCTAATTTCTCCCTGGCTCCACCCCAACTCCTGGTAAACACATAAAAAGGTGCCTCTATAAATTTGCCTGCTTCAATTATTTTTATAAAAGTGGGATTCTATAATATTTGTCCTGTTATCAATACATTTACTTCACATGTTTTCAAGACCCATCTATGTGGCAGCATATACCAGAACTTCATGTATTTTTATAACTTCATAACATTCCATTTTATGGATGGAACATATTCATTCTATTCTTTCATCTCCTGATGGATGTTTGTGGTCTTTCTGCTTTCTGTGAATAATGCTGAAATGAACACCAGTGTACAATGTCTGTTTTCAGTTCCTGAGTTAAAGTCTTCGGGTGGAGCCTTACAATTATTTCTGTAAACGCAATTATGTTTATACGCTTCAGGAATGTCTAAACTGCTTTCCACGGAGGATGGATCATTGTACCCTCCCACCAGTAATGCAGGAGAGTTCCAATTTCTCTACAGCCAAATAAACACTTATTATAACACTTATTATTATCAGCATTTTATGTAGTTACTGTTCGTGTTTTTATAAAAACTATACTGTGGGTAGAAGGTGGTATCGCAATGTGATCTTCAGTTGCATCATTGTAGGGCATGATGCACTTGAATGGACTTTAAGGCAACAGTGTTTTTGAGTTTGAGTTTCATTGACCAATTAAAAAGAGGCTTGGCAGCACCATCGTAAGGGCTGAGCTGCGAACCAAAGGTCTCCACTCCATCAGGATCTCAGTTCAAATCCATAAGAGGTTTAGTGGTTAAAAAACAAACAAACCTGGTAAACTGCTTCTATAAAACTGTATGTCCTAAAAAATTCAGTGAGGCAGTTCTGCTCCATTTGTTAATGACTCCAAGTTGCAGCCAAATCTATGGAACACGGCAGCATTGCTATTGGGCATTTTACATGTGCTCATTAATCATTTTTCTATGTTTTATGAAGAAAGCCTGTTCAGTTCTTTGCCCATTTTAAAAATTGGGTTGTTAACTTTTTTATTGTTTCATTGTTAGAGTAATATTTTTTGTCTTTTTAAAAATATGTTTTGATAAAAAATCATTTAAAGATATATATTTGACAAATATTTTATCTCTCACCTTTTTAGTTGTCATTAATGCTCCAAAGTTTGTAATTTTACTAAAGTTTAATTGATTTTTATTTCTGCATTTATATTTTTGACATTATAGCTAAGACACAATTTTCAAAAACAAGATCTTGAAGTTTTCCTGTTGAGCTTTCTTCTAAGAGTATTATGATTTTAGTTCTTGCATTTAGAAAACTATCTACTTTGAATTCATTTTTTAATTTATTCATTTAAAAATTTTGTGGGAGGTATGGGTGTAACTGTGTCTTATTACATGTAGAAGCCCATCTGTCCAGGCAACATCTATTAAGTACCATACAATTGGCTATTATGCATAGTTACCCTGTGTATAATGGATCACTTTTATTTGCCAACACTATAATTCAAATGCTTCAACATTTGTTCTAGAAACTATTTTCCCTTATTGAATAGACTTAGTTCACTTGTCAAAGTTAATGCTCAATAGATGTGTAGCTTTAATTTTGCACTTCAAATTTTATTCCATTGATATATGATGGAAATTTAAAAATATCACTAACCATAAGAGCATCCTTTATATAACAAGAGTATCAAAACGTACAGCTATTGTTTCTCTGAATGTCCTCTAGGTCTGGATCCTTTTCGAGGTTCTGTTTCTATCTTTTAAACCCTTTTTAGAAGAAGTCTGTCTCTTTAATATGCACCACATCAAAATGGCAGCTCTGAGATCTACCATTAATTCAAATGGTGTCCCTTTTCAAGCACTTAAAGTGTGAAGAACAAAAATATGTCTGACAGGGTAATATGAAGGGTGTACGGTGAGTGGGGTACTGATTCCCAATGAAATTCTAGTAGGATAGACCTTGCTGCTGTAGAGTAGGCATGTGTATTATGATGGGAAAACAAACAAACTGACTTGCTGCCTTGAATTCTGACTCCGGGTGACTCTATGGATAGCATAGACCTGCTTCTGCGAGTTTCTAAGGCTCTTCCTTCTCTCTAGGACCAGCTGTAGGTTAGAATTGCTGGCCCCGTATTTAGCAAACAGCTCAGCATGTAACACACTACACCATCAGTACTCCTTAAATAGCAGTTTTTCTATTTCTGTCCTTTTTTTCACCAATGCAATTTCCAATGTTTGAAAACATGGTCATTATCAGCTCCCATGCTAACCCTATTTTCTTTGTAAAAATGTACCAAGATTTTTGTTGTTGTCCCATGCCATCCACTGCAGTCACTGTGTCAATCTCTATGGTCAAGGGTTTTCCTTTGCCCCTGAACCTGGACTTTACCAAGCTTGGTGGCCTTTTCAAAGCAATAGTCTCTCCAGAAAATATGTCCAAAGTGCAGATTACAGTCTTGCCATCCTCTTTCCAAGAAGCATGTTATCTCTACTTCTTCCAAGACAGGTATTTGTTGTTTTTCTGGATGTTCTTGGTACTTTCGATATTCTTCATCAACACCAAGATTCAAATGCACAATTGTTCTTTAGACCTCTTTTTTAAAGCTAAGTAATTAACAAAAATGTATACCAATTGTTTCAAGATACACTTGCTTTATCCAAAAATATTTGGTCCAATACAATGATGAAGTAATTTCTTTAGCCTTCACTTTAACATTCACCACGGTGGGTGATATTCCACCATTGAAATGCAGCCTATGCATTAAATCACTGACATTGTGCCAAGTCTCCAGCAGTATTCTGGACGGAATCACAAAAATTAGTGTTTACCATATACACGCTCTTCTCACCATTTGTGCTTTTAAAAATCAACTTTAAATGATGGTAGATTGGAGGTTCAGACTTCCATAGGTAAACGTTTCTGATAAGAGAAACGCTAAGAGGACACTGGCATGGACTGCAACTATCACCCCCATTTCTGAAAGGAGCAGTTATATCAGTGGAGGGGTTATTCACTGTAGGCTGTCATATGGATGTTGGAGTTAGGCTACAAAATAATGCAGCATATTATGTCTGACCCATGTGGATTTCCTAGGGTCACTGTTTGTTCATCTGTGCTCAAGGATACCTGTCAATGGGCAATTGCAGTAACTGCAATCCAGTAAAAGCAAAGACACTTAGGGATAAAAGTGTGGTCACAACAGGAAGCACAAAGCCCAAGCCAGTTCACTACTTGGTTAACTACAATGAGATTCTAGAACTTGCAGGAAAAGAAAATTGCAATTACCACTTACAGCCCATTGCCAGACTTTCATAATAATTATCACAACAGAGCCCATCACTTTTTATTTACTTTCTGGCTTTTTCTGTTTCCCTTCCGCTTACTGTTTCTCCGGTGTGACATTATAACTCACAGTAAAGCATAAAGATTAAGTTTGGCCTCAAGCTCTATGTTCAGAAGAAGACAGAAAACAAAACAAAACAAACAAACAAAAGGCATTTCTTAAGGCAAAGTGATATCATTAGAGGGTAGGAGACTGAAAGCCTGAACACAGAAAATGGAATTTCATTCACTCTGCATCCAATGGCTAGTTTTCTGACACAAAGGCTAGCATTCTGCTATGCTGATCAGATCTCTGGTTAGCTATAACATGGAGACTTATTTAGTTAACATTCTTTGCACAATCACTTTTTGCCCTTTGAATCAATTTTATTTGGATTATAATGTGCTTAATAGCCAATTTTTTCTTAAACCACATTTTTATTTGATCTCAATCATAGAAATTCTATATGATAAATTGCATACTTTTCAGGTAGCAAGCAAACCAAAAGGTAATTAATATAGAACAAACAATAGAATCGCCTTTACAAAAGAACCACTTGAGACCATAAGTGCCCTTTTAACTTCTGTTCATTTCTTAATAGGCTTCATTATGGAGACTCCAAAGATTTTTCTAAGGTCAAAGGAATTGACTCTGTGTGCATGTGAATATGTGCACATTTTCTGCGACTTTTCATCTCAGCTTTTTGAAAGCCCATTTAAACTCTTTGTCCTCAGTGTCTCTAGAGATTATATTCTGATTTAAGGGCTGACAATACATTTCAGGTCAAATTGCCTTAGTGTAACACTCCGGTCAGTCACCTGTGCCTTTGATATATGAGGTTTCAGGAAATTCTTGAATTTTTAGTATTAGGGACAAGAAGAGAAGATGTAAAAGGATGAAGAGTGAATTAAATAATCTTATGTAAAAATGAAATGATTGTTTCAACTAGTCTCCACAGTCTTTTATGAATAATCCTTCTTCTTTCTGTACTGTCAGAGTGCACTTTAGCAGCAAGGAGGGTGAGACTCGGTCTTAAGTATTTCGCACAGGTACTTAGAGAGACCAGTCCCTGGGCAAGGACATCATGGTGGGTAAAACAGAGAGACAAAAACAGAGGAAGAGCCCTCGACAAGATGCATTGACACGGTGGCTGA
>NW_022111324.1:38910655-38920188 GCF_000313985.2 Echinops telfairi | reverse complement strand
TCCGTTCTACTCTGTCTTATAGGTCGCTGGAAATTGGAATCAATTTGATGGCAGGGAGTTTGTTTTTGGCTCTCTCTTTATAGCAGGTCCAAAGTATGTGAGATGCAGTCTTTTTACCCGAGATTCTAAGAAACATTTTGATTGTACTTCTTTCAAGATAGATTTGTTAATCCTTTCGGCAGTCCATATTAGTTTCACTATTCTTAACAAAGAGTAGAAATCAACTACACCAAGCCTTCTGCAGTATTCCTTATTTGTTTTCCAGTTGCATGCATAGGCCGCAGTTGAGACCACCATGGCGTGAGGCAGGTGCATCTTTGTCCTTCAGGTGACAACTGTGCTCTTACCACGTGAAACGGCTCTTGTTCAGGCAATTCCCCCAGGACAATATGCAATTTGATTACTTGACTCCTGTTTCTTTGAGTGTAGCTTATGAGTCTTAGTAAAATGAATTCCTTGACAACTACAATCTTTTCTGCGATGATCACGATGTTGTCTACTGATCCAGTTGTGAGGATTTGCTTTTCCTTTACATTTGTTTTCAATCCATACTGCAAATCATAGTCTTGTATCTTCATCAGGAAGTGCTTCAAGACCTCTTACGTTTTAGTAATCAGGGCAGTGTTACTTGTGTCTCAGGTTGTTAATGAGCCTTGCCTCAATCCCAAGGCTATGCTTTTTGTCAGACAGTCCAACTACCTGGATTCTTTATTCAGCATAAAGACGGAATAGCCATAGAAAAAGGCCACTGCCCTGACACACACCTTTCCTAATTTTCAACCAGGCAGTACCCTTGTGTTCTGTTCATTCTACTGCTTCCTGATCTAGGTACAGATTTTTCATAACCATGTTGAAAAGTTCTGCAATTCCCATTCTGCACAATGTTATCTACAATGTGATGTAATCTACATAGTTTAATGTTGGTGACTAGCCAATTAGATGGTACCAAAGACTGAAGATAGATAACATTTTACTAAAACCATTTTAAATGCTTGCTAGACTGAAAACTAATATATTTTAATTATGTAAATGTTATGAGTAACCAGTTATTATAACTATGAGAGAAAAACAAACAAAATTGAGTGTGAATCATGAATGAAAGCAGGAGATAAAAATAGGAACCACATAAATAAGGAGGAGCTGACACCAAGGGCTCAAGTAGAAAGCAAATGTTTTGAAAATGATTATGGCGACACATGTACAACTGGATCATGATAAGAGTTGTATGAGTCCCCAATAGAATGATTTAAACTAGCTAACTAAATAAATAAGGAAACGTTGATCTCTCTATACTGCCAAATATTATACTGATATAGGCATTGAGCTCTTGAAAATGAACTTCAGTTATTAAAGTACAACACGTTGGAGATTAAAAACTACATGCAAAATAATTCAGCAATAATTTTATATTTTAAATGTTCAAATGATAGTATGGATTTCTTTTACTCAATATAGGTCCCAGGTAGCCCAAGTTCAGAGTTCCTGAATTGAAAGCTTTATAAAATTGTCCCCACTTTCATGGGGAAAGGGTATAAATAATGTACCTTGTACATGGGAATAATTGGATTATAATAGAAATAAATGACATTTAAATATTATTTAAATTATATATTTACTTAAATAAATACACATATTGTGTATTAAGAAAGCTTCTGAGTGCTAACCACAAATTTGGAAGTTAAAATCCACCGACTGATCTACAGGAGAGTGATGAGATTCTCTGCCACTAAAAATTTACAGCCTCAGAAGAAACTCCATAGAATACTGCTATGTGTCTTAATCCATTGCTTGGCTTTGAGTGGTTGAGGCACTAAGAAAGTAAAATAAAGCATACTTAAGTACTTATATTTAATAATGTTCAAGAGGAATTTTTACTTATGCTGACACACCTAAAATAGGCAAGTCATTGCTGTTGGACTTAAGCCAAGTCCACTCAAGAACCATAGCACTGAGGATGAAGTGTCGGGATGCAGAATTGAGAGAAAGATTAGCCAGAATGTCTATATATATTGGATGAAGCCACACCCCCAAGAAAATGGATTGGCTTAAACTAATTGTTTGCTCACCTCAGATCATATTATGGAAGTTCAATCAGTTCAGCCTTTTCCAAATCACTGAGAATCATATCTTTTCATTTATTTATTTATTATTTAATTTTATTTATTTATTTTTGATAGTTTTATTAGGGGCTCATACAACTCTTACCACAATCCATACATCAATTGTGTAAAGCATATTTGTACATTCATTGCCCTCATCATTCTCAAAACATTTGCTCTCCACTTAAGCCCCTGGCATCAGCTCCTCTTTTTTCCCCCCACTCTCCCCGCTCCCCTCTCTCTCATGAGCCCTTGATAATTTATAAATTATTATTTTGTCATATCTTGCCCTGTCCGAATCATATCTTATAGAAGTTGACACATATCATTAATCATCACCCTTATAATCTACATGGTCTCGTGAGTTAATAAGATCCTTTGTTTCTTTCCAACATTCAAGACTACACTCAAGTATATCTTGTTCTATCTTCTCTATTGTTTGCAATCGATGGCATTGTTTTCATAGCATACATTAATTCTGTCATACATATAAGCACTTAGACTTTGCCATATCTTCTAAACCCTCAATATATTTTTGTTTAAGAAAATTAATAAAACAGGTAAAAGTAAAGGAGAAAATGTAGGAAGAATAAAAGGAAAAAAGAAAAGTTAAATGAAGATTTTTCTATGATAGAAATTTCCATGATACAAAATTTGCATATAATCTAATGGCTGCACAAAGGAACCAGTGCTGATGACATCATGCCATGAACTATTTTTCTTGGCTTCTTATCAAATAGAAAATAACCCCTCCTTGTTTAGTCTAATTCTTTGCTTATCCTTATTTAGTTATACAATACTGTGTTTTCCATATGAATAATTTGATTAAATAAAAATTATACTTTTATTTAACATTTGTTATGATGTGTTTTATAAAATTACGTATTTTCTAGTTAATATTTCATTTCACTTTTCATACAGTATTCACCACATTCTTACCCTATTATGTAGAATTCATACCTGAACTTGTAATGACAGTTTTCAGATGTGTGAGCATCACTCCTCACTAAATATCCGTTTATATAGCTATAAAACTGAAGCTTTGTCATCTATAAATTTGTTGGCTTAAATTTTCAACTCAAATGGTAGTTGTGTTCGAAAGTACTAGCATACATTCATCTAGTACAGAATAATAACGGTTATTTTCAAGTGCACTCTCCCACTACATGGGCTGTGGAAGCCAACTGCCAATCAGTTGATTTATTTATCTTGCACTGCTGGTTTGGAATTAGAATGCCTAGTAAAATCAAGCATTCCCAAATTCAAAGATTGAGAAATATATGAGAAGTAATTATCATAACATTTTAAGGTACAAAATAAAATATGAAAAATTAATTTCTCTGGAGGTATGCTATAAGCATGGTTTTATTATGAAGAAAATACTTTTCTTAGTCATTTGTGTCATTAAAATTAATGTGAACCTTTTTTAGTTTTGTGTCACTTAAAATTAATGTCAAATAATAATAATTTATAAATTGTTAAGGGTTCATGAGGGAATGGGGAGTGGGGAGGGAGGGGAAGGGACAAAAGGAAAATGAGGAGCTATTTCCAGGAACCCAAGAGGAAAGTGAATTTTGAGAATAATGAGGGCAACTAATGTATAAGTGTGCTTTACACAATTGATGTATGTATGGATTGTGATAAATTGTATGAGCCCCAACAAAACGATTTAAAAGAAAAGAAAAAGCGCTCGACATGTGGAATCCAGGACAGATAAAACCCTGAGGAACAGTAGTGTGAGTAGCGATATCATGAGGGTAGGATAAGGGTTGGGAGGAGGGGAGAAGGAGGAGAAGGGGGAATGAATCACTCACAAAGTTGGCTATATGACACCTCTTCCTCAGCAGGACAAATAATAGGAATATGGGTAAAAGGGTGACAGCAGACAGTGTAGGATAGGATATAACAACAATAATATATAATTGATCAAAGATTAATGAGGGTGGCTGGGTGGATGGGGAGGGGGAAAAAGAGCTGATATCAATGGCTCAAATAGAAAGAAAATGTTCTGGAAATGAAGATGGCAATATAAGTACAATGGTGTTTAATAAAATTGAATTATGGATTGTGATAAGATCTATAAGAGCCCCCCCCTATAAAATGATTAATAATTTTTTCTTCTCCCCCCAAAAAAATTAATGTCAAAAAACTTTAAAATAATGTAACTTCACTGTTCAAACATCTTTCAGAAATGTTATGTACACCAACATGTATATACACAATAACCCAAACTCACTGTCATTGACTGAGTGCTGACTCGGCGACCGGCTGGGGCTTTCTGAAACTGTAACTCTTTAAGTAGTAGAAAGCCCCGTCTGTCTCTAGCAGAGAGGCTGGTGTTTTAGGATACTGATACAGTTCCAACTCACATAGCTAGGGCTCCATTTATAAACACAACCTAATTTTATGCATATCATAATTATAAAAACTATATTTGGAAAACACATATAACCCAACTGATAATTACATTTTATTAAACAATTACAAAAGGCATTTACTTTCATTCACTGTATAAAAATATTTGTTCATTTCCCATTAAAATGTATTTTTAAAAATACAACATTCTGACAAATATAGAACTTCTCTAGGTATGTATACTTGTATGTATGTAGGTGTGTGAAACAATAAAATGAGTAAAACCAATATAGTGTTTGTTATATTGGAGAACAGATGAGAGGCTACTTTTCAATTTTTAAAAAAGTCTCGTAGGATCAAAGTTACTATGGCAGTTCTGGTTCTGGATCTTAAATGTGGATTGTAAATGTCAGAGCCTACAAATGTTGAGGTATCAACCCTTTAGATGCCAAAAGAGTTAACTAAAGACTATTATGAATTGAAAAAATGATATGGCCCCTTACGGAAGTACACCAACAACTAATAGCCACAGGGGTGTATGAGTCAAGTGCGAGAGAAAAATAAAACAACGGAGAGGGTATTTTGCAGAGGAGATTAAAGCACATTAACTAATGACTACGAGAAAAAATAAGACAATTTTATTTTCATCTTATTCAACAAAATTCACTAAGGAGACAAGCAAAGAATGTTTAATCCAGTTGCTTGTTGACGCGTTGGTAGAAAGTTAAAAGATTCTACTCTACTGTTTTCTCTAAGTCTTTTATTTTATTTCAATTAGGTGAGAACAACAAATAACAGTGAACATTGAATCGAACTTGTTTAAAGAGTGGAGCTGCATCAAAATGACATCTGCTGTGGTGAGTGGATTCTGGCTCCCAGTGACCATATAAGAGAGAGCTGAACTGTCCTCCGCAGACGCTGACTGCCACCGCTTTTTCCTGTGGAGCAGATGGTAAACTCAAAACACTGACATTTTGTTTAGCAGCCAAATGTTTGTTTGGCCATGACAACCAGAGTTTTCCTCTCTCACGTTTTAGAGGCTAGAAGTGTAATTAGCTCCAAGAGGAGGTTTGGTCTGCTCCCTCTGGTGTCTCTGAAGCAAGTCCTGCTATCTTTTCAAAGAGCACTGAGTTCCTTAAAGATCTATAACGTGTCCTCAATCATCAAATGTTCTCACGCTTCGTCCTCAGAGCTCCAGAATGAGAAGAGAAGCTCAAAAATAGGATATGAAGAAATTAGGTATCTTAGTGTTGAATTGGAATATTGCTCTGTAGGGATAGTACAAGAATAAAGGCCAAAATAAATTCAGTAGATCATCAAATAAACACAGTCAGATTGACCATGCATTTGATGTGCAGTAAGATAACAAAGCAAACAAATCAAATATTATTCTTGAGTCATTTCCAGCACATGGCAACCCCATATATGTCACAACAGAACTTCAGTCGAGAGGGCTTTGCATGTTTACAGGTCATCAAGCAGGTCTTTCTTTTGAAGGACCAGTGGGTGTATTCAAACTGATAAACTTGGAGGACAAGTGAGATGTAGTTGTTATGGAAGTAGCTAAACATGGAAGTTGGATAGATACAAGTTTCTTCCCAGAGAATGTGAAAACTTTTTTAGAGATACCAGGACAGTTATTTCTGATTGATGATGAATTCTAAGGTGTGACTATAAAAATGGTAATAGACAAAGAGTAAGAGAATATCTGAACTTTTCATCTAATTCCAGGATCTGTGATTAGAGATTTGAAGATTAGGTTATTTTGTATTAATACTGGATATACTCTTTTTGGTGTAGTGACTGTGTATTGCCTTCCATCTTATTCTGATGTTCTCTGCATCACCCAAAATTTTGCCCACACAAATCTTCAATATTGCAACTCAGAGTTTATATACATTCATCCACAGATAGATAAATAAACTAATATCAAGCAGACAAAAAGTCAAGTTAGAAATATCAAAATGTACTAAAGACAATACTTTATAAAGCAAACTAATAAGCACATGAAAAGAGCCTCATTGTAAAGCAACTGGCATTTAAAGAGTAATGCTTCCATAGAGCAGTAAAGATGTGGAGCCATTGGGACACTTCTTTACCAATATTGGCAATGTAATCTTTTACACAACTCGCTATAACAGCTCAAATGTTTTTTTAGATTTAAGTAATTTATCATATGGTATAGACTTCTGCTCATCTCTACTTTCTAAGAGAAATAAAAACATATGTAATTCCAAATATTCACATTATTCATGGAGGCATATACTGGAAACATCAACAGCTGGATTGGTAAAGGCACTGATACATCCATATAGTAAACTATTACACAGCAATAAAATGGACACATACAAAAAAACAATTGGTCTCAAAATGATGAGTGAATGAGAAAACTCAGAATTAATAGTGCTATGTTTTGAATTGAACTATTTCTTCTAAAAAGACTGGTTGCAATTCTCACTGCTGGGTCAGTGAATGTAGCCTTGTTTGGGTTTTTCCTCGCAGAATGTTATCAGTTCTACTAACAAAGGCAAATGTGAGTAGAGTGTGTCCCAGTCACCATCCCCTCTGAAAGACATCTTGGTCAAGAGACGGAGAGACACGCAAGGATTCTTCTGTAGACTAAAGAATTTCCACAGACTATGGAAGCTGACACAGACAAGGGATGGTTTATACCTGCTTGTTACCTGAGTTCAGATTTCCAGTCCTCATAACATAACATTTTTATCTCTAAAGTCACTCAGTTTAAAGTATTTTCTGTGGCTCTCACTTTCATCAAGTCAATTCTGACGGAAACGCTAGAAAAGTAAGACACTGCACAATGTCCAACTCAGTAGCCTCAAGTTAATAACCCCCATAGAGGACAGCCTAAAACTGCCGCTGAGCATTCCCAAGACTGCATACTGAGGGAAGTAGAAGGCCTCATCGTACATTCATGAACTTGCTGTTGGTTTCAAACTACTGACCATATGGTTAATAGTCAATGCTTAATCCACTACAGCACCAAGGATTTCAGTCATACAAAATTTCAAGTGCAAAAATATACTCTACGGGGGCAAATTTGTTATCATCAAAGTGACATTAATTAAAATTAAAATAATGAAAATTAAAAGTTAAAAAATAACTCACTGTCATCAAGTCAATTCTGGCTCATCGTGACCCTCCAGGACTGGATAGAACTGGCCTTGTGAGTTTTTGACTATAATTCTTTTTTTTTTAATTTAATTCATTTTATTGGGGGATTGTACAACTCTTATTACAATCCATACCTATATTCATGTGTCAAGCCCATTTGTACATTTGTTGCCATCATAATTCTCAAAACATTTGCTTTCCACTTGAGCCCTTGGAATAAGCTCCTCATTTTTCCCCTCCCTCTCCGCTCCGCCCTCCCTCATGAACCCTTGATAATTTATAAATTATTATTATTTTATCATATCTTACACTGCCCGATGTCTCCCTTCACCCACTTTGCTTCCCACCCCCCAGGGAGGAGGTTATATGTAGATCCTTGTGATTTGTCCCCCCTTTCTACCCCACCTTCCCTCCACCTTCCTGGTATGGCGTAGAAAGCCTGGTCCTTTTTCCTCAGAGCAGCTGGTGGTTTCAAACCGTTGACTTTGCAGTTAGCAGACCAATGCTTAAACACTTCGCCACTTGGGCAAAAAAGAAGTGTTGCACGTTCAGACAAAGCCTTGTGATTCAAAGCTTCCTAAAAACGGCAGGTCTGAGTGGAGCATATTAGGAGATTCAAAAATTAATGGATCCTTGTCAGTTATAGCATTATTTTTATATTGATAAATCTAAGTGAGGCTTACAAAAATATTTTTGTTGTTATAACTAATTACAGAAATATTTTTATTTAAAAAAATCTGCAAGAGTGGCAAAAGGTTTTTTGAAGAGTAGATATATTTGTATATCTAGCTTTTGGTTTTGAATACACCATCATAGAAGGGTCTCAAGACATGGGTGGTGCAGATGGGTTGTTCGTGGCTAGCAACATAAAGGTTTGGCAGATGAAACACACCTACTGGCACAGCAGGAGAAAAATTTGACCATCTGTTTCTGCAGAAATTACCTTCCAGCACATCTTGTGGAGCAGTTCTAATATGTAATCTGTGAGGTCATCCTCCATTGTAGTCAAATCTATTGCAAGGAATTTGTTGGTTTGGTTAATTATGAGTGTCTATGTTTAGCAAAATGCATTTAAATATACTGTTATAATATTGGTGTACTTTTCAAATTATATCTAAATTAAATTGGTGATAGAAAAAAGAGAAGGATCCGGAGGGATAAGACAAGAACACAAACAAAAAGGGTTAGTTTGACAATTATAAGATAATTTTTAAGGAAGAAAACAAAAACGTACTGATAATCTTTTATTCCTGGCACTAACTTCACAATTAGTATATTCTTGAATGACAAAAGATAATTATTGCATTAATATTTTCTTCTCTGAGAAAAAAGCTTTTCTATTACTGAACAATATAATCCTCCTATGATGCTAACTATAACAAATAATTTTATGATCTATGTATTTTATTGGATGTTTCTGTACCTAAATGTACTTCAGAATGAAAGGGCGTCCAATGTCAAAAAATTAGGTGTACATAATAAATGCACATAAAATAACACCTTAAAATATTATGTATACTTTGAAAAGACCTAGGAAAAAGGAATAACAAAGCTTTACAACCAAGGTCTGAAAGATATTATTAATTTCCTTATGCATAAATTGTTATGATATTAAATATCTCCAGAGCATTTTCAGTCCTACAGCAAAATAATTACTTAGCTTGATCCTAAACAAGGTCACAGTTCTCCAAGAAACAAGGTGGTATAGAATTTGAGCCTTCATCCGAAAAATCATGGTTTTTGGAGTCTTTTATATTTCATAAAAATATTTTCAACAGCAATGTTCCATTTAAATATTCATATTTTTTATTCTGCTGAACAAGTAGCCTTATTCAACATCTTTACAAAGATGAATTTTTTATGTATTTACTCCCATATTTCTACATAAATGGGTTTAGAAAATATAGGCACATTTGGGCTCTGGGAGGAGATGAGCCAGTCAGGGTG
>NW_022111324.1:38908701-38910075 GCF_000313985.2 Echinops telfairi | reverse complement strand
CTTGAAAGTTCTACATTTCCTAAGAGGTTACCCTAAATAAATTTATCATACAACATGAACAAATATGTTTTTCATTTTTTCTTATAAGTGGACTACGTTGCTTTTAAAGTTATTTAAATAAACATAGAATATATGATTTTCAAGATTTATTGACATGCTAGCATCATTATTATTAATGACAAAGTATGTGTTTTGCATTGTTCACTTCCAAAAAAGCACCAGTGTCAGCACAAGGTAACAAATATTACACATAAGAATCTAATGAGAAGAATTTGAGATGGATTGAGTGTCTACTCTGAGACAGGTGTAGGGAGGACACTAAGCTCCAACGAGTCCATATAATGAAGCAGTTACAACCATTTAGAAGGCACACAAAACAAGCGTGTCTTCAGCTCAGGGAAAGGGATTAGGAGGTCTTCCAGCAGGAATTGGTAGCTATAAGTGTTCCTGAAAACCATAATTATTATGATGGGGAATACTCTTACACACCTTCCAGGAAGATATAATGATTTATGAGGCAAAGGTAAAAATCATATGTAGGGAAATGAATACAGTAAAAAATGAAAATAATTTAAAATATGAGAAGTAATTGCATAACACTTTACCAGTATGATTTTATATCATTTTTGGAAGAAAGAGAGACATTTTAAGAGCTTTTAATTTGTCTAATCAGTAGTAATCAATGTCAGTTTCATCATATATCGATGCATTTATCGATGTCAGCCAGCTGTCAGCATACAGTAGCCAGCATCTCCCTTTTCTCCAGCTCATACCAAGCATATTTGTCAATGTCAGCACTCCACAAATGCCAAACTACTGTTGATGTTCCTTTTGATGAGCAATCAAATGTCTATACCAAAGATACTTTATCTCTGTTGTGCAAAGTCTACAATCTTTAAATTCGCAGGACATTGCAGTTTCACAAGGGGGTGGGATAATAACATTTCCTATATGGCCACATTTCATCATCCAGAAAAAGTGCCCACAGTGTTCATTTTCTTTTATATAAATGTCTTTCAAGAAACTGCCCATTTGGTCTCCAGCTAAAATTGTCTCACAATGTTTTTCAAGAAAAATTTCCATTGAAATTTGAATCTTTCTCCTCTCTTTCAGAGTTTGTTTCCAAATAAGAACATCTAGGCTGAGCACAATTGGCACACCACACCGAGGCAGAACACTAAGGGGGTGCAACAGGGTGCAAGGGAACGGAGCTGCAAATTACCCAGGGAATGCTGCAGGAGGACTTTGGGGCCAGGGTGTGGTGCCCCAACAGAATGGACTGGAAAACACTCTTAAAGGGCAACAAATAGTCCTTGAACTAACTACAAGCTTTTCTTTCTTGTTATGTTTTTTTTTTATGTCATTGGTTTGTTG
>NW_022111324.1:38905958-38907773 GCF_000313985.2 Echinops telfairi | reverse complement strand
CCCACTATCATGATCCCAGTTCTGCCTTACACTACTGGCTAGACCAGGGGATGTACACTGATACAGATGGGAACTGGAAACACAGGGAATCCAGGATGGATGATCCCTTCAGGAACAGTGATGTGAGTGGTGATACTGGGAGGGCAGAAGGAGGGTGGGTTGGAAAGGGGGTACCGATTACAAGGATCTACATGTGACCTGCTCCCTGGTGGTGGACAACAGAAAAGTGGGTGAAGGGAGACGTCAGACAGGGCAAGATATGACAAAATAATAATTTATAAATTATCATCTTCATGAGGGAGGGAGGGGAAAAATGAGGAACTGATGCCAGAGGCTTAGGTGGAGAGAAAATGTTTTGAGAATGATGAAGGCATTGAATGTACAAATGTACTTTACAGAATTTATGTATGTATGGATTGTGATAAGAGTTGTATGAACCCTTAATAAAACGATTTAAAAAAAGATAAATATATAAATGTTAATTTTTCAAAAAAAATAAGAGCAATAAATAGTAAATATGTGATCTTTGGGGTTTTTGTTATTATTATGTTTTTGTATGTCTTGTTTTACTTTCTTTTCTTATAAGGGATGTAATTTTCTAAAGGTGCTAATTCTTATTGTGAAAATTTGGTTAGCACTTATATAAGCATCATTTTCATTCTGAAAAATTTTTTCAGAATATAGAACAAATTATCCTAAAGAATATTTCATTTACCAAATACACAAATGTTTTTAAAATGAGAAGAAATAAATTGGACTGTTATGATGTTGGTATTGCATTATATTTCTCAATTCTACCCTCCCCATCAATATCCCAACTATTTAAAATCGTATGTAGGTGAAAACATTTAAAAAACTATATGTTGCATATGATTTTTATAAAAAACCTTCCCAAACTTCTAGTAGTTCACATCTATGGTACAAAATTCCAGAATCAAATATGCTAATTTGTTCACAGCAATATACAAAATAAAGAATGTCTCATATGGCTGAAGAAAATTGAAGGAATTAATTAAGAAACGATCATTTATTGAGGAACTTCTATATGAGAGATGCATTTCACATGATACTTTGTCATTTAATTATTAAAAGTTAACTGTGTGAAAAATATTACTATTTCTATTTTACAGAAAGTACATCTACTCAGTGAGCATGTGATATGTAGGTTTATTGTGCCAACCTGGCTAATAGGAACATAAGGCATTAATAAGGTCACAAGTTGATTGGAGAACAAAGAAATAAATGGTTCATCAAGGCCCGCCCATCTTTCTCTTGCCCTCTAATGGTCAGACCAGGGTGGCCTGCTTTAGCTAGTCCTCTGCCACAACTTGTAAGTTACACTCTCTGTGGGACAGCCAACTGATGGATCATATTGCTAGAGCTTGAGGTTCCTTTGAGATCTGCTTCACCACACTGCTGGTGTATACATTGCTTGAGTTTTGAGGCTGGCGGATCCTGTTGTCTTGCACTACTTGAATTTGATATCCCATCCAGGCCTGCTTTGCTAAGCTCCTGAGCTGCTGACGGCTGATGACCTGCCCTTGATGTTTGCTGCCTGTGACCAGACTACTTGCATTGTCTGAGGAAAGATTCAGCTGTCTGTTTCCTTGACCTTGGGCCCAGCAGCCCTTGTGAGTTGAAGAATTTACAGTATACTACTTGTTCCAAGGAAGTGAGTTGAACTGATCCCTCTGTACTGCTGTGTGGACAAATGAGCTGTTATATTCCTTTGTGCTATAGATAGATGATAAATGATAGATAGATAGATGATAGATAGATAGATAGATAGATAGATAGATAGATAGATAGATAGAT
>NW_022111324.1:38897119-38905858 GCF_000313985.2 Echinops telfairi | reverse complement strand
GATAGATAGATAGAAAGATAGATAGATATACCATAATGTGTTACTCGGGGTAGACTAGAGAAACAAATTCATAGACACTCATATGTGTATAAGAAAGAATTTTATATATAAGAGCAATTGAATATTGAGAAAACATTCCAGCCCATTCCAGATCAAGTCCATAAGTCTGATATTACTCCATATGTCTGACACCAATTATGTTAGACAGGGTTTTCTAGAGAAAAAAATATCAGAATGCTAATATTTTATATATCTTTATTTAGACAGATAGAATAGGAAATAAACAGTTATTAAATTTTAAAGCAATACAAATGGCTCAGTGCAACTCACTACATGAGGCAGTTGTGAGACACTGGCAGTCCTTGAAGTCTTGAGGGCAGCGGGGTGGTCTGATGACCAAAGAGCAAGAGACAAGAGAGGCAAGACTCAGTGAGCCATTTGTCTCTCCACCCTTCAATTAATCCCACATGTGTCCATTGGCCATGTTAGCACAATAAATGTTAACTATCTCACCAATCTATAAATTCCTCTTTAGACTCATGCAACACATGCAATGATACCGAATGAAAGATCACAGGCCAGTGGGTGGAAAGTCTTGTGGATCCAGTGGCAGTAGCGGTATCTCAGTGCTGGCAGGAGTTTCTACGTGGTTCCTAGTCCATGCATCTTGTCAGCAAGGATGTCTCACAAGGAGTGACTCTGTCTCCTGCCTCCAGTGAGCTATTTATCTCTTTAGTGCCTCCAAATGAGGTCATCAAGCTGCAACCAGATTGACAGGCTAAACTCCACCCCTTCTCTCTTAATCCTCTCAAACTGACAACAGATTATGTAACTAGCACAGGGCATAAATGATTCACAATTACCTTAATAACTGAGCTTAAGTGACCCATAATGAAATATACAAAGATAAGTATAAAAGTATTGCTACTAGATGTGCAGTTCATTCATGTAAGAGTCCATTCTAAATTAATGTGAAATGAGTTTTAATGTGTCTACATGCCCCTATGAGCAGTGGATGACTGAAAACAAGTTCTATCAGAAGCACACTTTTCATAGTTTACTGAGTGCTCAGTGGTGGGGTGGGGGATTTTCTGTGTGTTTGTCATGGTAAAAGAACAGTTTTCATGTTAGGATTATATGAAATATTTAACAAACTCAAATGAATATTTTTCCAAATCAAAGACGCTTCCCAACAAGTTTATGGGAATACTACCCCACATAAAACACCAGTGTTATAGAGGGACCAAGTGTTTTAAAGAAATTGGTAGTAGCTCAAAGATGAACTCAAGGCAGAAAAATCAGATCTGCTGGCCATTGATTTCTGGGATTTGAAAGAGGGTAATCTTGATCAATTTCTCTCCTAGGACACAGAGGCATATTATGCAGAGATTTTAAGAAAACTTCCAAACTTACTGATGAAAAAGGCTAGGGAATTCTCATTATTTCTTTTTTTTTTCTTTTC
The DNA here is from genome assembly GCF_000313985.2 of Echinops telfairi. NCBI lineage: Eukaryota > Metazoa > Chordata > Mammalia > Afrosoricida > Tenrecidae > Echinops > Echinops telfairi. Next base: position 38,904,396 of record NW_022111324.1, on the reverse strand, counting down.
TATTATGATAATGAACCTGGTAATCCATTGAGATTAGTAAAGGCTGTCACCAAAAAGCCCCGATTTTGCCCCTTTAGGCTTCTTTTTGTTCCCCAAACTCAAGAACTCATAAAAGAAACACAATTTAAGTCCCTGGAGAATGCTAAACTGCTGTATTGACATGGTGTAAATCACGGAGCAAATGACTATTCTTCAGAGAAGACATGGCAACACTGACTTCAGAAGTATGTTAAACTGTGTACTCATGGCTTAGGGATTGGTGCTGGACCTCATCAGATTTAACAACGGAATTAGAATTGTCATCATCCCATCAGCTATTCAAAGTGAGTCCTATGAAACTAATTCCAGACCTTCCTGCTCCCTCCAACTTTTCCTCCAGTCAGGACAGCTTTTGCTCAGTTGTGCTGCTGGTATTTGTCTCTCTGGAGCCTCTCAGCCAAGCTGCCTCTTGGCCTTCATTCAGGTCAGACAAAGCTACAAAGCTTGTTTAGGGCTATTAATAAATGACCATAGCGCCCACCACTCCACCATAAGCTTCAGCCCCAAAGTATCCAGCTCCAGCTATGTGGGCCAACAAATCTAGCTCCCCGATTCAGACACCTGAGACACTCTACTGGACAAGTGAGCCTCCTGACTGCCTACAGGAACTCAGCTGTACTTGCTTGGTGGTCCAGGAAACCAGCTGTTTTGTCTAGTGCTCTGGCTTTTGGTTCTGCTGGTACCACTACACTCTCTTCCAATTCTATGGTGCCACAGCTGTCTGTCCCTGGCCTGAGGAGGTCCAATATCTAGCAAATTGAGATCCAAAGGACATGCTCCACTCCTAGAGTTTCTTTCCTGATGGCAATGAGATACCCTCTTCTGTTGCTGAGGTGGCTCATTTTATACCCAGCAGGATGGCAACATTGACCATTCTCTACAGCAGAGGTTTAATTTTTCATAATCACAATGAATCCTGTTAACAATCATTCACAATGGAATCACATAATCTATCAACATCTTCCCCTATCATCTCAGAGCCAGACCCCTCAGGAAACAAAGGGAATATATTCAACCTGCATGGTTCCCAATGATTTGGCCAGTTAAAAGACTATGGTTGAAAGAGACTTATCAAATAATTTATGGCACGACCATCTAGATAAACAGTCTTCCAAAACAGAAGCTATATTTTGCTATTTCAATTTAATCCATGTTTCTATATTTGCAAATATATATATATATATTTACTTACCCTTATATGTTTAACCTCTGCTCTATGCAATTCTAGTATAATCTATAGTGATTAAATATTTTCCATGAATTTTGTATCAATAATATAATGAAATAAGTAATTTACATAGTTAAAATATGTTTGTCTTATTTTTACTTTATCATATTAAAAAATAGAGATTAAAAGTGTGCTCTATTTTATATGAAGATATAAATAATACACGTCTCATTTCAACATTTTTCAAGTGTACAATTCAGTGAAACTAATTACATAATTAAATTATGTGTGCAGGCATCACTTTTATAAATAGAAATTAAATATATATATATATGTATGTATATCACATCCTGGATGAACTATGAAAACAGGATGCTAAATAAAAAAGTCAATCCAAAAGAATAAATATAACATGAACTTATTAATATGAATTATCTTGAATAGGCAAGAGTTTACTAGATTTTCACAGATCAATGACCTCAAAGGGGCACACTTCTAGAGAAGAATGGAGAATACACTGCAGAAGAATAATTTTTTCTACTATAAAGATTTTAAACATCTTACAGCCTTTGGATTTTCTTTTGTGGTTATACTAGATTGCTGATTTATATTGATCTGGCTTCTTTGTTCATCACTTACTTATTGACTATTTGCCCTATGTGAGGCAAATTCTGCTATACACAAGTTAATCATTGGCTTTCTCCATATAGAATTAGGCAAATATCAATAGTACTTTCTCATCATAAGCTTGTAGACATTGATACCTTTAATGAGCTGAGTTAATTATAAAGAAATCTCGTATTAAGTAGTTAAGGAGATGTGATTTACAAGTTTTGAATACATTACTAATTTAATAGATTTTTCTAAAACCAAACTCTTGCCTTCTCAATCAGTTCCCATTCTTCTCTTATTTGACATATTTTCCTCTATGTTAAATGATTATGTTCTGCCCCAACCCCCCATTCTACCAAAGTATAATCTTTCATTTGTACATACAAGAACACTTTTATATGTTTTCAAATATTTCTAATGACACTGAAATAAACTGATCTGAACATTTAATTCATAAAATCAGTAGAGATTTTTAAAAGAGTAAGGTAAATGTTTCTTTAGTGACTTGCATGTAAGGCTGGGTAAGAACTACAACAGAAATCCTGAAATGTTAATGCTAAGCTGAAAAACAGAACAACTCTCCAGCAATCCTTTTCAACTAAGATAAGAATTTTGACAATAAACTCTAGTTTGAAAATAAACTGATATGTCTGATTGTTTTGAGTCAGTATATTAATTTTATTATGGTGTAAATGAAAGAAAATCATAATAATTTATTTTATAGAAAGGATACAAGACCATATAATGTTTGGAAGTAATGCTTTACAACCTAAAAGTTTTTTATTTAAAAAAAATCATTTTATTGGAGACTTGTACAACTCTTATCACAATCCATACATACATCCATTGTGTCAAGCACATTTGTACATTTGTTGCCATCATCATTCTCAAGACATCTTCTTTCTATTTGATCCCTTGGTATCAGGTCCTCATTTTCCCCCTCCCCCCCTTCCTACTTCATAAACCCTTTATCATTTATAAATTATTATTATTTTTTCATATCTTACGCTGATAGATGTCTCTCTTCACTCACTTCTCTGTTTTCACTCCCCCAGGGAAGGGATTATATGTAGATCCTTGTGATTGGTTCCCCCTTCTCCCCAACCTTCCTCTTTCCCTCCTGGTATTGTTGCTCTCATTATTGGTCCTGAGGGGTTTAACTGTCCTGGATTCCCTATGTTTTCTGTTCCTATCTGTACCAGTGCACATCCTCTGGTCTAGCCGGATTTGTAAGGTAGAATTGGAATCATGATAGTGTGGGGGAGGTAACATGAAAGAACTAGAGGAAAGTTGTATGTTTCATCATTGCTATACTCATCCTGACTGGCTTGTGTCCTCCCTGCGGCCCTTCTGCAAAGGGATGTCCAGTTGCCTACAGATGGGTTTTGGGTTTTCACTCCGTACTCCCCTTCAGTCACAATGATATGATTATTTGTTTGTTTGTTTGTTTTTTATATGATTATTTATAACCCAAAAGTTGAGTGCTTAGATTTTACTTAAAAATAGCAAAGCCTTATAGAATCAGTAGGAAAATAACTTTCAAAATGACAAAAATTTGAAATATTTCTAGTTAAATGATTTTGTATGTCTTTGCAGCTATTTTTTAAATACATATAGGAACTCATTTTAACCAGCAGCTGTTAGAAAATATGATTTTTAAAGTAATGAATGGAAACAATGTAGCAAATTAAAACGTAGGCAAAAAGAGAAAACAAGTTGCAAGCTAAAGTAAGTGAAATGAACCAAGAACAGAAAATGTTTTGAAAATAGATTATTGTAGCTAAAAAATATGCACTCATTAATAATAAAATGTATCATATTGTGCTGTGTTATGAAAACAAGTGTTTATTGGGCAGGACTGAAACACTGACTATAGCAATAATACTGCCCTAATAATAAATCTGATATTGAATTTTGTTGCATGCAAAGAAAACACAAATTTAAAGTGATTGAAAAGATCCCCTTTCTAAGCATGTGATTAGGTCATGGACAACCAAAAGGAATGAGAAAAAATGTGAAACTATAATAACATTATGCAAATAAAAATGAAATTATATGAAAAACGTAAAATATGTGGTCTTGAAATTAGAAAACTCATATATGAGCAGCTATATATAAATTGATTTAGTGCTAAACAAATAACTGATTTATATTCATGAACTCATTGAATTATTCCTAAAGAGCAAACATAAATGGCATTATATTTATAGCAATTTTGTGGCCAATGTGACCCTGCAAAGCACTATGGGTATCTCATATCTAATTTGTATTACTAAATAATTTTGAAATTGTTGCCACTGTTAGGTGATAATGAGTTTTTCCTGGCTCAAAAAGGCCTCATGCACAAGAGAATGAACCCCACCTTATCCTGCATCATCATCAGCATCCTTTTCACGAGTGAACCTATCATTGCAGCCACTTTGTCCCTCCATCTCATTGAAAATCATTCCTTTTTAGCTCACCTTTTACTCTACTGAGGAGGATGTCCTTTACCAGGTACTGGCATCTTTTGATAGATAATATGACGCAAGCACGTGGGAGGAAGTCTGGCCATCCTAGCTTCCAAAGAGCATTCTGTGGGTACTTCTTTGAATGGAGACTTGTTTGTTCTTTTGACAGTCATGCTGTATTCAATATTCACCACTGTGGTAGTTATATAATCTGTTATTCATTTGAGACTTAAAAGTGAAGGGGTGGAGTTCAGCCTGTCAATTAAGTCACAGCTTGATGACCTAATTTGGAAGTGCTAAGGAGATAAATAGCTTGCTGGAGGCAGGACACACTTACTCCCTGCAAGACATTCCTGTTGACAAGACACCTGGAGTTATGCTAGAGCCCTGGAACTGAAGGAGTCACATGCAGACCCCTGCTAGCACTGAGATTCTTCCACTGTTACTGGATCTACAAGACTTTCCACCCACTGACCTGTGATCATCCTGAATTCATCATCCTTGCATGTGTTGCATGATTCTGAAGAGGAATTTATAGATTGGTAGTGGACATATGGGCTAATATTGGACTAACGGAAATTGGATCTGCACTGGGCTGGGATGTTTTCCCAATACTCAATTGCTGTTGTATATAAAGCTCCTTCTTACACACATGAGTCTCCCTGGATTTGTTTCTCTCATCTACCCAGACTAACCCCATCACCGAGGATATAATTCAAATCATCAATACCTCTCCCATCTTCCTAGTCATTTTCATATTTTATATGCATATGAAATTATTGAAAATATCATGACTTGCACCAGGGACATCTCCCACCTTAGAGTGTCATCTTTGCTTTTGGACACTTTAAATAGATTTTTCTCATCAGATGTTTCCAAAGAAGTTTTGCATCAGATTTTTCCAAAGCAGAATATATTTGAGTTATTGACTGCTGCTTCCAGTGGTGACCACTGTAGTTCCAAGCCAAATGAAATTCTCAACAACTTCAACCTTCTATCCATTAATCATGACATTTTGTACTTGTCCATTTCTAAACATTTCCCTTTTCTTATGTTGAGATGTAATCCATATTGAAGACTGTAGTCTTCGGTTTTAATTGATAAGTATTTCAAACCCTCTTCTCTTTCAGCTAGTGAAGTTATTTCTTCTGTATTTTCAGGTTGTTTATAAATCTTCCTCCAATCCTGATGCTACATTCTTCTTTTTATAGTCCATAAATTCAGAATATTGCTCAGGATATAAACTGGATAATTATGATAAAAGTGTAAACATCTTGACACATGCTTTTAATGTTCTTTGGATTTGTGGAATAAAACATATTTTAAAGGAGCAATATTAGATTGTAGAGTAGATGGGGTGAAGTTTTCCAATGAAATATTCATAAAGTTTTCCCTTGCTACCCTTGAAGATTGAGCAAATACATTTTCACGATGGAAAAAGATTCCTCAGCACAACTCCCAGAAAAAATGCCACAAAAACCACACTCTGTTTTCTCTCTTAGAGATATTTTTTAAAAAAAACATTTTATTGGGAGTTAATACAGATATCATATCATTCTACAGTTCAATCACATTGGTATTGCACAATTGCCGCCACAATCCATCTCAAGCATTCTTGTGTTTCTTGAACTCCTTAACTTCTGCTCCCTTTTACCCCCCACCCCGGAGAAACCTTGACTCCACTTGCTGTCCCTATAGCTTCAACAATCCTGCATTTCATATGCTGGGAAACAGAAGAACATTCAACAAACACCCAAGAGGGTGCCATGATGACATAGCACCTGTGAGATAGATGCCAAAATAAACAAGCAACAAACAAACAAAAAGCACACAGAAAGTGTTGAAAACCAGGTAGGGTCTAACATGCATCAGAGGGGGGATAAACGGAAATGATTTGAATCACTCTAGTCAGGTTTATCATTTTGATCTCTTATAGTCATCCTTCCAATGTACTCTATTTGATAAACACTTTATGGATAGAGGGAAATCACCAGAGGTTTATTTCCGATGTAAATCCCAGAAAGGTATCTTGGGCTACCACTGTCATCCATAGTGTTCTGCAAAACAGATTCTCACAATTTAGACCCTGATACTATTACCTCCTTTGATTTAGAATGATATAATTTACAATTCTTCCATCACAGATGTTGATGTGTTTCTTCCATGTGTACTTAGTTGACATCTCACTTCTATACCACATTTTTGGAAACAAGGCATTAAACTCCATTATATATTTTATCTGATAGTAGGGCACCATCTAATTTCTTCACCACATTTTGCTATAGCATCCATACCTGCTGTGTTCTCTTCCTGAGAGCATGTATCAAATGGGGCCATGATGTAAGAAAGTATTGTTCTTAAATTGGAGCTAGATTTAGTGCAAGTCCAAAACCCTTGCACCAGAGATCTATATTTTTGTTCTTAATCTGCCCGTGTTCATGCATCAGTGAATTTAAGAGCTAATCTTTATTCTTTTAAGCAAGATTTATACCAATGAAGATTATTTAAGGCAATATATCCCAATAGGGGATGCATGAACAACAGCAGATTAAAAACAACAAAAACATAGATCCAGGAATCGGTTTTGGATGCTATTTACACAAGCAATGGGAGTTAGTTGTGAGGTAAAAATTATAATACTATTTTCTGAGAATGTCAGTAACAGGTTTGCCAGGAACATATATAGCTTTAATACAGCCTATAGGGCAATTATGTAGCAAGACCATATTTGAACAGTTCAACAATCTTGGTACAGCTGTCTTCTGCTCCCTTGGTACACCTCTGAACATTTCAACAATCTTGGTACAGCTGTCTTCTGCTCCCTCAGAAACGATGCCCCTGCTATTGTCCGGTGTCTTTCAAGAAAGAGCTATCCAAATTATCCCTTTGAAATCCCCAAAATAATTGTCATAATATCCTAAACTGCTTTCTCTGACTTGAATTTAACTGGATCATCTGGACTTAGAAGTCATTTTTTTTCAATGAGACTTTGCTCTCTAGATAATTCT
>NW_022111324.1:38893902-38896457 GCF_000313985.2 Echinops telfairi | reverse complement strand
AGTCTTGGAAACCTACAGAGGGTAGCTAAGGGTCAGCATTGACTCAATGGCAGTAAGTAGAGATAAGGAGTGGAAGTAAAAATGTAGATAAACAGTGACTATTTTCATGTTTATATGTTGTCACAAAGGGCAGGGACAATTTCATCCAGAGTCATAGAATTGCATTTTTCTCCACTATTAATAATGCTATGGCCTTTTGAAAACTAATTTTATTTTTTTTCCTTTTTTAGCTGAAATATACTTTTCTTACAGCTTTGAAAATAAATCTCCTAATATAGAGCACTGCTAAATTAAATGTAGCTCTTAGTATTATTAGATATTTAAAAGCCAAATCAGAAGGCAACACAACAGCAGTGATAACAATTCAAATCTATGTGCTCATATAATTGTTTAGCTGCATAAGAAAAAGGTTGTATTTTTTTTCTAAAAGAAGACTACAGGTTATGAGGAAATTATTTTTAAAATAAAGTTTGTTTAGGAAAAATTCCAGTCAATAGTTTGTAGTTTATTTCATAAGAATCTGACATGTTGTTGAATCTACATGCAGTGAAGTATAACAATGTTGCTTCATTTCACCCAGCCTCACAAGGGGCATCAGAATCTTTTTTTTCAGATGATTAACCAGGCAGTCTCACAATTGTAAACTTACAAGAAAAGTAAAATTTGACATACTGTTTGGTAGCTTAACTTCTTTTCATTGCAAGAGTCTTTTAAATTATGAGTATAATGTGCATCAATGGATTTAAAATAGACAGGTGAGAGCATTTTATTATCATAGAAAATTTTCAAATAGAAGTTCTGAAGAAATTTAAGACACCTATGGTTTTAGAAAATGCTTACCTTACCTAACAATCTTACTACTCATTAATATTACGTTTTTTTAGGAGTCATTAAAAAATTTAAAAGTGAAAAAAAAAATTAAAAGTGATGAATTATTAAGAGGACTAAATGCTTTACTTGGGTTTAATATTTATAATAACATATATTGATAATATATTATTAAATATATTTAATGTATAATATATTCAAATAAATATATATTTACTGCTTTAATGAAGATCACTTATAAAACTCTAACAGTAAATGATGTCATAATATGAAGCTATCTTCTAAATTGTGTGCATTACTTACTACATGCAGGTACATGTGAAAGAAATTCTACTATTTTGGGCTATATTGACATTTCCTTTACGATGAAAATTTAAGAGTATCTGTTATGTGTTTGTTTGTTCATTTCCTGTACGTATAAACTAAAGATGGAGATACAAAATATTTGTCATTTTAATAATCCTTACACACCTGTCAGGTGTTTTGCACTGAACTGGCTTTGTGATACTGTGATTTTGGAAGCTACATCACTGGGATTTCAAATACCAGCAGGGTCACCCAAAGTGAATAGGTTTCAGCAAAGATTACAAACTAAAAACAAAATATTAAGAATTAATACGACATCTTGTTTTTTATGAATTAGCCACTGAAAACCTGTGATTAGCAGTAGAATATTGTCAGATATTTAAGACCTTATGAACGGCAATAGGCATTTCAAGGTCTCTATTGAAGTAAAATGCTGTCTGCACTAAGACAATATCTCCCTGTATACTAGGTAATCCAGCCAGTATCACTATTATTCAAATTTATATACCAACCACTAAAGCTAGTGATGAAGAAATTGAAAATTTTTACCAAAGACTTAGCCTGAAATCAATCCAACATACATATAATCAAGAAACATTGATAATTACTGGCAATTGGAAAGTAAAAGTTGGAAACAAAGAGGAAGAAAGCATAATTGGAATATATGGCCTTGGTAATAGAAATATAGGTGGTGATACCTTTTTTCAAAAAGCAATTATCCATGTGGATTTTTCCTGCCGGAATACACAGAAATCAAATTAACTACATATGTGGGAAGAGACAAATAAGAAACTCAAAATCGGCAGCAAAAACCAGGCGAGGGACTGACTGTGGTACATAGCATCAATAGTTCATATGCAATCCCAGGTTGAAGTTGAAGAAAATTAAACAAGTCCTCTAGAGTCAAAATATGATCTTGAGTCTATCCCACCTGAATTTAGAGAGTATTTCAAGGACAGATTTGAAACACTGAAAAGGAAGGACAGAAAATCTCATGAGCTGTGGGACGATATCAAAAATAGCATACATGAAAAAAGCAAAACATGGTCTAAAATACAGGAGGAAAACCCGGAACATAGAAAGGGAGAGTAAACTCCCAAACTCACTCTGTGAAGCCAGCCTGACCCTGAGCACCCATAAAGTGCGAACAACAGAACGATATTCCTCATGATCATAGATGCAAAACGCTCAACAAAATCGAACAACATAGCAAAAAATTAATACATCATGGCCAAGTGGGATTCATACCATAGAAGCAGGGATGGTTCAACATTCGAAAAACAGTTAACAAACTTACCACATTAACAAGAAAAAGGGTAAGAATCATATGTTCATATCAATTGATGCAAAAAATGTATTTGACAATATCCAACACTTATTCCTAATATAAGCTCCCAAGAAGATAGGATTAGAAGGGAAAA
>NW_022111324.1:38887069-38893533 GCF_000313985.2 Echinops telfairi | reverse complement strand
TCAATTGGATTCCTACATGTCAGTGGTGAGAATACTGAAAAGACATTGTGAAAACAATACCACTTACAATAGCCACAAAAAACCTGAAATACCTAGGAATAAAGCTAACTAAAATAACAAGACCTGGACAAAGAAAACTAGAGAACACTACTACCAGAAGCCAAACGGGATCTCCACAAATTGAAGAATACCCCATTTTGGTGGATTGGAAGACAAGTATTGTGAAAATGTCAATATTACCTAAAGCAATTAACAAATTTAATGCAATCCCGATCCAAATACCAGCATCATTCTTTAAGAAATGAAAAAACTAATTATGAACTTCATACAGAGTGGGAAGAAACCCAGGAAAGGCAAAAAACTCCTCAAAACGAAGAGTAACGTAGATGGTCCTTCACTATCTGACCTCAAAATCAACTATACAGCGCTAGTTGTCAAAGCAGCCTGGTAACGGTATAATGACAGAGACATAGATCAGGACAGAAAACCCAGAAATGGAAACATCCTCAGGCAGCCAACTGCTTTTTGGCCAAGGCCTCAAAAGAATGAAATGGGAAGCAGATGCCCTCTTCAATAAATGGTGCTATAAAAATTGGATATTCACCTGCAGAAGAATAAAACAAGATCCATATCTCATCCCATGCACAAAAGCAAATGCAAGATGGTTTAAAGACGTAAGTGTACACGCAAAGCTATCAGGATCACCAATGAGAAAATTATGTGTGGGCCACACACAGGCTTTCAGAGAGAACAAAGGAAATGTGCTCTGTGGAAGACAAAACAGATGAGTGAGACCTATTAAAAATGAAACACTTGTTTACATCAAAAGACTTCATTGAAAGAGTATAAAGAAAGCCCACAGACTGGGAAAAGATATTTAGTAATGACAATGCACAAAGGACTAATTACTAAAACCTGCAGTATATTACAAGTCTACACGAAAGAAAGAAATAAACACTAACACCCTTTGAGAAGGTGGGAAGAGATGGTTCACAAAATACGACACTCAAATGGTTAATAAGCACATGAAGAAACGCGCCGCCCAAGACATGCAAGCATAACATCCTCTAATAGCAATAACTGCAGCACACTTTAAGAACAAAGGGAACAAACGCTGGAGAAGGTGTGGTGAGATTGGACCTCTTCTGCCCTGCTGGTGGGCTCGTAACTCAGAACAGCCACTGTGGAAGGCGATATGGCGATTCCTAAAACACATGGCAATTGGAATGCCATGTGACCCAGCATACCATTACTGAGCATATACCCCAAAGAAATAAGAAACAGATCACAAACAGACGTACGCTCCCCGTCTCCGTTGCAGTACAGTTCACAGTAGCAAGAACCTAGAAAGAATCCTAGATTCCCATCAGTAAAGAATTGGGTTAAGAATCAAAACAACCCTCTGGTATATACACAAAACGGAATATTGCGCATCCCTCAAAAACAGAGATGAAACGGAAACACCACAAGACGTGGAGGGATATAGATTAGAATCATTCAAATAAATTATAGCATTATAATTTTCACTTACAAAAGTTTAGCTCTTATTTTTCATTTAATTATCATGTCTTACAACTTTCTATATCTCTGTGACAAATAAACACCCATTATATGTACATTTTAAAGCAGAATTTTTATGTATTTATTTATGTGGTAAGGGAATTGAGACTCCCCCCAAAACTGATCAAATACATTGAAAGTGAATTGCTAAAGAAATATTATGAAGGAAAGGTAATATAACAGAATTTTTTATTTTATTGAAATCAAATATCTAGTAAATGTCACAGATACATTGTTCTTGTTTAGCCAAAGCCCGAGGGAGTATGGCGATCTTAAGGAAATACTCTCTACTGGAAAAGCTTTAGTAACCTGTTCAAGCAATATTTTAATAGTAATTTGATTGGTCATGTCATTTTGCTCCCTGGATGAAAATCGGTCTCCATTTCTTATTTATTTCTCATAGTTGTGGATGAAATACCTGACCTTTGACAAGTAAATGCCAGGAATATTCAGTAAGGCATTTCTTGGGCAAAAGAGGCTTATGCAATTCCGTCACAGTAATTCTATTAACTCTTAACGTCACAAGGGTTGTTTTATGAGGAAAGCGAAGCTTTTAGAGAGCATTTATGCCTTTCTAGGATTATATTTAGTTGCTTTAAAACTATCAATAATTCATTATTTTTGTATTATGTTTGTTTTGACAGTCACCAAGATTTATTTGACTCTAATATACCATAAGAAATACTCCACATTGTTATATAACTGTATTTGTAATCCACGATATTGTAAATTCTATTTAGTAATTCTAAAACCTAAATAAAAATGCATTTTTCTTCCAATTGCAAATGGCTATAAATATACTCACATTGCCCTAAATTCCTATTTTGCCTTTCTAATCCGTTGTATCATTATGTCTTTTCACATGTACTTAAAAATATGTAGAAGCATGGTCTAACAAAATCATTACTGGTTACTTATTTATTATATGCTCACCCTAAACTCACTGCCATCGAATGATCCCCACTCACCACAACTCGACAAGGCAGAGAATGGCCTTCTTTAGCTTCCTGACAATGTCCGTCTGTACAGCAGCACACAGCCTAGCCTTTCTCCTTCAGGATTTCTGGTGGGTTCTAACTGCTGATCTTGTAATGAGCACCTCAAGTCACAACCCACTAAACAACCTCCCTCTGCTGACGGAAGATTAACAGTACTTTATCCTTAAAAGAAATGCCAAAACTTCTTATCAAGAGCAAGATAAAAATTAAGTAATTTCTCATGAGAAATATTAACTAATTAAAATAGATGGTTATAAATCAGTATTATTTTAAGTGGGATCTATTACTGTGATATATATTTTTTAGAATCCAAATATACTTCATATAAATAGCTAGGGGTGAGTGTTCCTTTCATATTTATTTCATATCCCTTTATTTTCCCATAAAGAGCAGAAATACTTTTTTTTTATAAAGACATACTATTGTTCATTAGAAATGTTATCTAAAACAAGGGACCCTGGTAAACACATTGGAAAAACATAGAATTCGTGATTATTGAAAATATACAAATAGAACTCAGACCTGATATAAAATATTCATTTTTTAGGAAATGTGCTGCTAGCAGATATGTGTTTTTGATGGTTTAATGATCTCTTTGAAAGAAAAATATGGTAAATAGTCTATATATAATGACAATACAAACTACTGACATTGCACTTAGTTCACTGGCTAGGTTTGCCCTTTATATTTGACAGCTCAAGTTCACTGTGCGCTTTTCTCTGGAATGTGCACGAATCGACACCGAGAACAAACATAAAGGTCATTTTTTTCTTCACTGAGTGAAATAAAAGGGCTGAGGGGTGACTTCTAGTCCTGCTAAAATGGAAGTCCCTGCTTAATTTTCAGTCATTCAATAATGGGACAGGTGATAATCAATAGGAATTTATGTCATAAGTTAATTGGTAGCAGGCTGCTGCTCCTCCCCAGACACTAATTACCAATGCATAGACAGCTGAATCATTTGTTCAGTTCCTTTATGAATTCACAAAAAGTCTTACCTTAGAGGATTGCCGCTAGTAATGGTACATGTTCATGTAATGGCCCTTGTAACCTTTCATTTAATTCTGTCACACCTTTTAAATGGTTCATCTTCGGGTCTTAGGGCAAGGAGAGCTCTCAATTGAAGGCTTTCTCTTCTAGGTGGTTGTGAGGAGCTCTGACGAAATGGCAACTGGCAGAAATCAATATATGTCAAAAGATCTGTGCCCTCAGACTGGAAAAAATATGAGTCTGATAATACTACTTGTTGCCTAGAATATGGAACAAGGGAAATGCCCGACACTGCTGATGGGCATGCAAACCTGCGCAAACAACATTGAAGTCTATTTGCCAATACCACTCACCAAATTAAAGAGGAAAGAAGCTAGATCCTAAGAAAGTTTATTGCTTATATATCCTGAAGAAAATATCATAATCTCTGTGTCCAAGGAGACATGGATGGCTAGCAATGTTTGGAGTTTCCTTATTTTATATTACCACAATGGAAAATAATCTAAGCTGCTTATGAAATTAAAAAGCACAGCCCCATGTATCAGCAATGCTGAACCTCACAAAATACTGACAATATCAGCAGGTTATATATAACATACATACTTTATGAAGTCATTTATTCAAAATGACTGTATGTGTGAAACAACATCATATATTTAGGAATGTAACTATAACTTTAAAGGTTGTGGAATCTCTTGATGATGGAAACTTGCTGCTGGCAGTTCCGTCTGTGGGGAAAGAATGTGATTTCACAGGTGAAGTGTGTACCGAAGGGAAGGAATATTGATGGCACAATGGTTAGGTGCTTGATGATACTGGAGTTAACTGAGTCAAGGTTAAACCACCTATTGCTCTGTGAGAATAAAGACCTGGTTGGAAATCTGCTGAACACAATGATTAAAAACCACGTCTGCTGTCACTGAGTTAATTCTGACTTGTAGTCATAATGACTCTCTAGGACAAGAGCTGCTCCCTAGTGTTTCTGAGATAAACCTTTACAGGAGCAAACTCACTCATCTTGTTCCCAAGGCGGAGCTGGTGGGTTCTAGCAGCCAACCTTGGTTTAGCAGCACAGCATATAACCCAGCCCTCCGCTAGAACTCTTATCATAAGGTTATAGCCTACACCATCCTAAGAGACAATTCTACTCATTTTTATACGGTCCCTGATTGTGGAAATTGACTTGAAGTCGCCTAACACATAATCACTATTTTAAATAATACAACTTTGAAGATGATAGGGAGCCTTGTTGCTTAGTGGTCACATGCTGGGCTACTCACTGGTGGAAACCAGCAAGCTTGTGAGAAAGAGGCCACTTTCTACTTTCATAAGGAGTGAAAGTCCCAGAATCCCACAGGATTTTTCTACCCTGCTCTGTAGGGTCACTGTGAATCAGAATAGACTCAGTATCAGTGAGTTTGGCTTTGGAAGTAGAAGAACAAGGTTTTGGAAAGTCTGAAAACTTTCTCGAACATATCAGCTAACAAAGAACCTGCCTAGGATTTAGAGGAATGGCACTTTTTATCCCACTGCCTGAAGTTTTTGCACGTTTTGTCTGTTTACTAATCACAATAAACATGCTTTTGACTGGTTTAGCTGTTGTCCTGCCATTTTCAGGCAACATGCACTTACCATATATATTGCATATTGTAGTAGTCACTTAATTTGGTGTCAATTTAAGGATTAAGAGTATAGGGGTGGAGTCTAGGCTGTCAATCTGGAGCTAGCCAGTGAGACTTCTGTGTGGGCATGGCCTTCTCCTAAGAATTCTAGGAAATCTGGTACTTCCTCCTTGGAGGCAGAAGACACCTCTCTCTCTGCTACTCCCTGGGAGACATTGCAGAAGACAAGACCTCTGAAGCCGGAGAAGACACATAGAGAGACCCCTGCCAGCGCTGAGATACTTACAATGCATCTGGATCCAAAGACTTTCTACCCACTGGCCTGTGATCGTCCTGCATTCAGTATCATTGCACGTGTCTCATGTTTCTGAAGAGGGCTTTATGGATTTGCTGTCAGACATATGGGCTAATATTGGATCTATGGACTTGATTTGGACTGTGATGGGATGTTTTCTCAATGTTTAATTGCTCTTGAATATAAACCTCTCCCTTATACACACATGTGTGTCCATGGATTTGTTTCTCCAGTCTACCCAGACTAACACACATATATTTTATTTTATTTTACATGCCTCATATGCATGTGGAAATTGGTTATTAAATAAGGAAGACTGGAGAAGAATCTATGCATTTGAATTTTGGTGCTGGTGAAGAATGTTGAAAGTACGTTTACACTGCTAAAAAACAAACTCATCTGACTCAGACAAAGTATACCCAGAACTCTCCTTAGAGGCAAGGATGGCAAGAATTATTCTCATATATCATAGGCATGTATCAGGAGAGACCAGTCCCTGGAGAAGAACATCATGGTTGGTAAAGTGGAGAAGTAACAAAACATTGGAAGCCTCACAACGAGATGTTTTGACACATTAGTTCCAACAATGGGCTCAAACATGAGAACAATTACATAATTTCGAAGATGGCACAGGCCCGGCCTGTTGTACATAAAGTCATTGCAAGTCAGAATCGACTGGACGGTGTCTAACAAAAACAATAAGAACAGGCAAATATATTTAGATTATTTTTAGCCCATAAAATCAGAAGTGGTCTATATATGCAAAATCTACACATTTAGAAGTATAACAATTTTATCTTCTTAACAGTTTGCTACTGTGAAGTTACTCATTTTAAAATTTAAAAATAGTTATTCATTGAAAAATCTTGGATATATGATTGTTTCTAACTAAAATATTTCTTTGCCTAAAACTCATTTTACCTCTTATTATTGTGTAATATACTTTTTGCAACTAGAGGGTTTGTTTAGTTTAGGTATACCTCAGAAATATTGTGGTCT
>NW_022111324.1:38884892-38885783 GCF_000313985.2 Echinops telfairi | reverse complement strand
CTATCTTCCTCCCCCGGTACGGCTGGTGGTTTTGAAATCCTGAGGAGGTGGATCACAGGTCCAGGCATAACCACTACACCACCAGGGCTCCCTTAAAAAGAGGCAGGCCAGCATATTTCACCTACAGTAACACAAATAAAACAAAATTTGCATTTCTATGCATTTTTGTTTAGTGAATATTGATACCAAAATAAAAGGACAAATACATTTTTAAAACCTAACTTTTTTTCCTTAAGAACCCTGGTATCAGAAAGTGTTTTCTGTTGGGCTGTTGACCCCAAGATCTGCAGTTCAAATCCACCAATATGTCTGCAAGAGAAAGATGAGGCTTTCTGCTTCTATGAATATTTACAATCTCACAAATCCAAAAGGGCAGTTGTACTCTGTCCTATAGGATTGCATGAGTCAGAATTGAGTGGAGGACAGTGGATTAGCTGTTTCTTTGTAGAATGTATGGAAAGTTATGATCTTATATACTGATTCATTTAGGCAGGCAGATTATAGGACAGTCCCTCTAATTAAATGCTGTAACGGATATCAAGTGAAATAAATCAACTTCTGTCCTCAGATATACCACCATCTAAATTCTTTGGTCCCTTCTGGAAGATTAGTTGTCTGTAGGTGAATTTATTTCTGGATTGTCTTTTCCATTCTACTGCAGACAGTTCCTTAAAACATAGTGCTACATGGTGCTGGCGAAACTCAATCTCCAGCTGTAGAAGAGAGAAATAGAATCCACACTCATTCACTGTACAAAAAATGACATCAAGTGGAGTCAAAGACTGAAATGTACATGCCTTTACTTAGACCTCTATAAATGCCTTTTGCCTCCGTACATATGTAAATAGATCTATGGGCATATACTTATAAGTTTAGTATTAAGGTAGCCGA
>NW_022111324.1:38880745-38882137 GCF_000313985.2 Echinops telfairi | reverse complement strand
TTTCTGCTTTCATCTTTTGAATAGACTGCACTTACCTGTTATCGAGAGGCACACTTTTGTGTGTCCCAGGAGCCCCCACAGCACCTCCCACAGTTTTCTCTGCCAAATTCTGCAGCCCTCTCTCCTGCACCCCAGTCTTAGAGCAAACAATGAAGTCAGCCACGCTGCAAATCACGGATGAGAGCCACTGCAAGAATGCACATCGATAACCTTATTGAAGACCCTTATTCAATGTCTTTTTCCAGACTCCTTAAACTCCAGTCATCGAATTTTGCTGTGCAGTATATTTGGTTTTCTTCTATAACCTGTTCTTTATCTGTATTCCTTTGAAATAGATGTTGATTTTTTTGTTTCATTAATAATTATTCAATTTTAATTTAATTACACTTGATTTCGGTTTTAGATTAAGTTCTCATTGCTTTCTTCCACTGATAATACATTTCCTTATTTTCACAGTGTGGAATATTATTATTCTTTCAACTGTATTTGATGAAGAAAGAAAAGGAATTCTGTGTTCATCATATAGTGAACTTCTGATCTTTGTAAGTAGACATTTTGGTAAGAAAGAAACTATTATGATTATACATAAATTTCTATACATTACTATACTATACATAGTACAGTATACTATGATTTTGCAAGTTATTCTTACAGGTGTCAAAGGAATATATGACAATTTTAATTGTACTAACACTTAATGTCTAGCTTGTTAAAGTAATTTCAAATCTTTTATCATGAACAGCATGACACCCACAGTATAAGAGCTATTTACAAGTTCAGTAGGGTGAATAATCATATGACAGAAATTACTCATTTTCTAATGTCGAAATTACCTAATGCTTTCTTTTCCATTTTCACTGAAGCAAATTCATGAGGTAAGTACACATTGAGCTTTCACTCACGAGCAGGCCTTATGTGATTAATTTTCTGTTCAAGTTTTACTTATTTTTTGTTGGCTTGTTTGTTTTCTGTTATTTGTTGCTTATTTGCTTCTTGCTTCATTGCCCCAAACGGACACTAAAAGGGTTCTTTTACAGTGTCAGCACCCAAAAGGGATATTTCGAGGTAACAGTGGTGCCTTCCTGATTCCAATTCTTACAGCAGCCTCTGTGCTCAAAGGTGGAACATCGTAAGTCTATTCACAGAGGTGGCATTTCATACAGCAAGGTCATTCGATGCACACTGAGTGCCATGGTCTTTCCGTGATCAATCTTCTGGAACCACGTTACAAACAGAATAGAAGTCACTTTTTCTGATATGCAGTGAGTTAATTGAAGAGTTTCAAGCAAAACTAAGCTTTTGAAAATCCATAATGCCCCATAGGAGTAATGTGAAGTGCCACTGAGAGTGCTCTTTAAAAACATTGCATGTTCCTCCTTCTACTTTTTTTTT
>NW_022111324.1:38877247-38879311 GCF_000313985.2 Echinops telfairi | reverse complement strand
GCATAGTCCACAGCAGAGCTGCTATGAAAATAGGGGGCTGAGGCGAGCTGAAAAACTACTCCCCAATGTTGGACAATGAAAACCTTCTAGATAACAATAGACTATTGTCCAAGTTACTTACTTTGGACAAGTCGCCAGAAGGTGTCAATTGTCGCAGGAGGACATTGTGTTTGGTGAAATAGGAAATCCACGAGGACAAGTGCAAACCTCTGTATTATGGATTGGCACAGGAAGGCCAATGATGCCAATAAAGACTGAACATGCTGTTGAGCATGAGGATGACCAGAGACTGGACATGCTTTGATTCTGCTAGGCTTAAGGTCATCATTAATTTGGAGTCGAGCAGCTTTTGTTTATTCACCTATCTATCCATCCATTTACTAATTATATAAATTTACAAATTTTATACAACACTTAATGTTAAATTTGTATCATAGTAGTGAGACTATCTGAGCACTTAAGAACTTATTATATATACACATTAATTATGTTGCCATAGAAATGCATGATTCTCAAAGAAGTCACTTAACTTAGACCTAGCTAAGATATCCCTAGCGGGCTACTTATAGTTCTCAAGTTACAACAACAGAGAAGTATTTTGGGCATTACAAATGGATGATTTCTGAAATACAGGACTGGATTTTGAGGAGTGAAAGTGATTGCTCTTCCCGCTGAGGTGGCTGTGCCCAAGTTGTCTAGAATCTCATCTTTTCTGTTCCATTGTTATATCATGGACAACTATATGATTAAACTAATTTGCTGTCCACTTTGTAGATAAACAAACATAAAGATTAATTATAGAGGAGGGATAATAGAATAAAGAAATATACACACCTATTAAACGTACTAAAGATGCTGCCATCACTTAATCTTTGGAATTGAAATGAATGTCAATGAAAGTATACAGTGTATTATGTTTGTGTTTTTTAAAACATATAACACTGTCAATGTCTAATTTGGAGTTCACCGGAGAAAATTGCTATTTTTAAGTGAAGATTTTGTTGCTGCTAATATTGTTATTTTTTATTTCCTTAAAATAAATAGTTAATTTCTTCTGAAGACCCAAATTATTTGCTTATGAAACTAAACTGATAAATAACCATATCTCAATGTAAGTAACATTTTCCATTTGTATAAGATAAGTTAAAAGTAGACACATTCCAAGTTCTAGGTGCAGTGCTAAACCATGTTTTATATTCTAAGATTGTGAGGTACAAGCATAAACATTCCAATGAATATTTGTATAAAATTAGACAATTATTATTTAGATGTTATTCATTTCTATATATTTGAAAATTGAATGCTTATCATTCTAATTATGGTAGTTTTCCCATAAATTTTTATTCTTACTTATCAAAAAAATATCTTATTTTTTAGTCTTGTAAAGTAGAAAGATCCCATTTCAGAGAGCAAAAGCCTGCTATACTACCACTGTTCTGTTGCCTGAAGTGCTATGCAAAGCAGTTCCTTTCCAATAATTTAAAAATACCACACATGTTTATATACACAAACATCAGCCCTCATTAGAACCAAAAGATGAACTTGCTTTACTTAATATTTAAATGGTATTTTACCAATTGAATAGCCTCTTTCCTAAATAAATACATAATTATTCTCAAATTGTGGAATCTCTTCCAGAAGTAAACAATGATAAGATGATAGTTTGGGGTTGAGTGAATTTTATTTATATCAAGTTCATATTTAATAAATTTTCATATGTCCTGAATCACTATTTTTTTAAGGGAAAAGAAACATACAGGTATTCCTTTTAAAATGACAATAAAGTTTACTACCGGGACATTCAAACAAAAACATGGCTTTTCACCCAGACCTCAAAATCAAAACAAAAGAACAACAACAAAAACCTAAGTCAATGTATATTTTATGGTTCTTCTTCCCTTTCCACAATTAATCATTTAAACATTATATTTATATAATAAGTTGTACTTTATAAAACTTTTTTTAGTTACCTTTTTTAAGTTTTAATTTTATTTTTGAAATGTTTTATGAGTTTTTCTTTCTAGATATGGTGGGCATGTCACAATCTCCAGAAATAACTGAAAC
>NW_022111324.1:38874429-38876390 GCF_000313985.2 Echinops telfairi | reverse complement strand
TACTATCTAATAATTTAATATCTAATATCTAATAATTTTAAATAATTAGTTTAAACATGTCATACATAGATAAAATTGTTAAGATGAGTGGTTTGGGTTAATCAATATGTAAATATTTTTAAATAAAATTTTGCCTGGAATAGATAAATGGACTAAATCTTAAAGCACAGCAGCTATATTACCATATTGGGCACTGTATACTAGGTGCTCTATATCATATACTGTTGTCTTTGCAATACACAAATCGGATGTCAAGTGGTCTTCTTAGTAACATATTAGAAAATATCATCATAGCATATCAGATTTCCCTCAGTCATACTATAACATATGAAGCTCACTTCTAATTTTAATTACGAGGTGTGATTAAATGAAGTGGGGAACGTTTCTCTGAAGAGTGATGCTGAAGATGCAAAAATAAAGTCTTACATCAGGATTCTGCAGAAGGGACCCAAGACCTACTTCTCATGACCAATCCAACACAACAAAGCTCTTTTGTTATTTTTCTGTGTTTACATAATGTGCAAAGGCAATAATACATGAATAAAATGTTTTGTAAATTCCAAGAATCAGAACTTTTATATAAAGTGAATACATTATTCTAGAGCAAGCTTAGCAGAGCATACATTTGGAGAGTGTTCTAGCTTCTAGCTCTGCTGCCCTGGCTTTGGGGACCACCTAGACCCTGTTTCATTCTGGCCAGTCACTCAAAGAATCCAAACATAAAACCAAGTTGTCACGATCAGATTCCATCATTTATTTGGTTTGTTTACTTTTAAGGATAGGTTTGGCTATAGAGTTATTATGTGCCATTGAGTCTGTTCTTACTCATCATGACCCCATGTAGAACTTCTCAGTGGGGTTTGCTAAGCTACAATCCTTAGGAAGCAGATAGACAGAACTCTGCCCTCATGTGGCCACTGGTGTTTGTGAAGAATGGACCTTTTGGATAACAGTTGGGCCCTTAACAATGATAGCAACAGAGCTCCTTGGGAATAAAATAGTTATTTAATAGTTTAGTTAGGGAAAATATATGGATATCTTCGAACAAGGAATTGGAGACTTAAGTATAAATACCTGTAATATATTTAACCCAGACAACACATAAAATATCCTTAAAGCATTCTCTGCTACCCTGCTCTAAAACAAGCTTCTAGGAGGATA
Source organism: Echinops telfairi (assembly GCF_000313985.2). Taxonomy (NCBI): domain Eukaryota; kingdom Metazoa; phylum Chordata; class Mammalia; order Afrosoricida; family Tenrecidae; genus Echinops; species Echinops telfairi. Next base: position 38,875,229 of record NW_022111324.1, on the reverse strand, counting down.
CGGAAAAAACAAAACAAAAAGCAATACAGAGTTGCACTGGGCAGGGCAGAGCTTTCACAGTACATATTTTTCCTGCTAGGCAAACACCTTGTGGCGTCGCCTGGGAAGTTTTGCTCAAACCCTGTTTTTTTTTGTGATGGCCAATTTAAGAGAACAACTTGACTGTGAAATTTTGCTTCCTGCTTGGGAAATATGCTGCAGAACCTCTTCTGATGTTGAACACAGCTTACCAGGACAGCATTATGGGAAAAACTCTAAGTGAATGAGTGGTTTACTTGTTCCTAAAAAGCTGAAATGTTGATTGATGGCAAATCTCGTTCTGGACATCCGCCAACTCCCTGCACAGGTGAAAATGTTGACTCGTAGTGCATTTGGAGTTCATTCCCCCAGGTCAGACTGTTAATGGAGCTTTCTATTTAGAGGTTTTGGAACGATTGTTTAACAGTGTGCAACAAAAAGGCCTGATTTGTGGCAGACTGGGGACTGGTTTTGCCACCATGACAATTCACTTGCTCACACAGCCATCTCAGTGTGCCAGTTTTTGGCAAGAAAACCAGCATGCCTCTCTGGCCAAGGGCACCTTACTCCACTGGACCTCACTACATGCGACTTCTTTTTGATTCCATGAGTGAAGAGGAACATGAAAGGACAGCAATTTGATGATATAGAAGAGGTGAAGAAAAAAATGAGGGAGATGCTGTTGGCCATTCAAACAGATGCCTTTGAAAAATATTTCCAAGAATGAAACTGCTGATTTGACAAATATATTAAGTGTAATTGAGAGTCCTTTGAAGGTCATA
>NW_022111324.1:38870491-38873358 GCF_000313985.2 Echinops telfairi | reverse complement strand
CATTGAGGTCAAAGGGCTGTTTGGCAATAGATAAGAGCCATCAGCCTACTCATTAGGGAGAAATTTAATATTCACATACTTACAAGGTTTTCATACGATCCCAGAGACAGGGCATCTGGAACCTGTCCATAATCTCAAGGCTAATTTGTGTTATCTTCAGTTCTGCTGCTTTCCAGGCAGCATTTTAGGATAGCTTATTTTAATGTTAGTGAAGCTCCATCCCCAAACGATTTTGTAACTGATACAAGTATAGTTAGAGTATCACATATTTTAAAATATTGTTGTGTTTTTATTTGTTTAGTATGTACTTGCCCCATTATTAACTCCCTGAAGGCAGAAACCTGTATATTGTGCTCCATAGTTCATCATCAGGAACCAAACATTACCTAATCATACAGGAAAGCTTGTTGAATTCAGTATATAAGTGAGACAATTACTTATGGTTGAGTTCTAAGTAACATTTATATTGTAATAATTATTTGTCTTCTTTTATTTTTTCCCTTAATCCACATTTTCAAACTAAGCATAGTAGACATTCAGATAGAAAGATCAGCAAGCAAATTATGTATTTGGTTTTGTAAAAGAAAAAATTAGTAGAAGTTAAAGAGTAGATGAATTTTCCTGAAGAGACTGAGATTTAGAAACTAGGTGCTACTCCGTCTCCATTGAGTATATCAACATCGTCAGTCTGATCTAAAGAAACCTGAATCTAAGTCCAGGTATATTTAAGTGCTTCATCTGCTTCTTAAACAAGTTTTTCTTTCTTTCCAACAGAAGTATAGAACACATTTAGTGCTTTCAACAGACACACAAAAAATACAATGAAGTGAATGCTCCTAAGCAGGTACACCATAGCATTTTCATAATATAGAATGTTTTTAGCTTTTATTAACAACTTTACTAAAAAACTGCCCCTTTGATTGTTTAAAATAATATGTGACAGTTTGTGTTCTTGCTTAAACCGTTATTTTCTTGAGGAACATGTTTGAAATCAGACTCTCCCTAAAGCAAACAGCAATATTCTGCATTTCATGTGGAAAAACATGCTAAGAAACATTGTTTAGATAAGTAAAACACCCAAATACATGAATGAGAAGTATGTCCCTAAAGATATAATAGAGAAACAAGTGTTTTGAGTAACACATTTACTTACAATCAACTATGGATATGGTGATTGAGATGTTTAGCACAATCTTTGTAATCCTACCACCCTCTATATTTGTTTTTCTCAAGGAATGTTCTCTCTCTGACTATCTTATCAAGTTGTACTCTCCCCTGCACTGGTGCACAGTCGAGGAAATGGAAACGAAAAACAAAACAGTGAAAGCAGCCATACTTTTAAAGGTCAGTTTATAATGTGATTAATAATTTCTTTCTTTATATAAACTTAAATTTTCAAATGATGTATTGAACCTTTCATTAAATCAGTTTTAATAAACATGAATTTAATCAGAGCATTAGTTAATGAGTCTGTGAGTAGGTGTAGCTGAGAAAAGAAATATGAGAAAAATATGAAAAATGCATTCATTCTAAATTTCATGTTATATTTCATTTAGTTTCTTTTTCTTTCTTAACATCAGATCCCAATTTAAAAGTAATGCTGGAAGAACCAATACAGCAATACTATTTTATATGTTGTGATAAGAAAGAAATAAAATAATTTCCCTTGCTTTCTCTATGCTGTCAGGTAAGCTTTGGATTGCTACCCAGAAGGCTGACAACTCACAACCACCAGAAAACACATGAAGCACCTCTCCCACAGAATGGACAGCCTCTGAAATGCATATTGGTGGCTATGTGTTGTAATCAACTTGCAAATAGGTTTGAAAAGAGTTAACCATTTAAAAAAGGCTAGTGGAATTTTGTGAAATTGTAAAGGATGCCTAACCCCTTAAGATATTGTCCTGAGATACCCTTAAAAGTGTTAAATAAAAAATATCTCTTAAGCTCTTCTTAAAACCAAATAGTGTAGCTGTTAGTAGAGAATATCTGCCTTGAGCATTATAGCTTCTTAAGGTCTATATTGGCAACAACTGGATAAAGTAAACAGCAATCTTAGGGCTTGGTGAGCTAATGTTAACGGGGAAAGCCCTGCTCAGAATAAGAGGGTGAGAAAAGCTATTCGCTGGAAGAATGTAATCAGTGCCATTGAATTGTACATTTAGAAACAATTGGCTTTTACTCGGCTATATATTATGGAGGTTCAGAAAAGCCAGCAGGTTACAAACAGACCCTGCATTTCAGCAAATAGTAAAGCCAACAATATGCAGCATTAATTAATAAATGGTTCAGTGTGACTGAGGGAATCATATCATGCCAAAGAACAAAGAACAGAAGTTATGAAAATGTGTATATCTGTGTTTGTACAGTGTTGGGAACTGGTAGTTGCGATATGAAAGAGATGGTCACAAAGTCTCACCTAGAAGTTTATATGTTTCATACAAATTACATATTTATATGTTTATGTAAAACTTCACTTCCTGACATAGTCTGACTTTTTTTTCTTTTATTTTATTTGTGTATTTTTTAAATTGTGGCAAAATTATACACAACAAAATTCTTCAATCCAACAACTTCTACATGTATAATTCCGTGCCATAGATTAGAACTTCCATGTATACAATCATTGTTGACATCCTTCTCTAAGGTAGTCTACCAGTATTACCATAACTCATTGCCCACTAAGCAAATACTCTTCTCCCTTCACCCATGATGACCATAAAACATTGTCTATGTTGGTTTAAATTGTTAAAACCATGCATGTGTTGTTTGAATAATGATCTACTATAATTTCTTGTATTTTTCCATATCTCCAGAATTTTAGGTGATTTTCATGTCTTTACTAGAATAAAAAGCACATAATAACT
>NW_022111324.1:38860362-38869342 GCF_000313985.2 Echinops telfairi | reverse complement strand
TCAGAAACTTAGTAGACTCAGAAACAATTGTCAGGGTGTTGCAGGACCATGGTACTGTTTCGTTCTGCTGTGTCTGCTGTCTGGTCTCTGTGGTTGGAGCCTACAATGGCACCCAACCACAACCAATCAGAAATTGTGTTCTCTTCATCCTAAATATGTGAGGCGCATTTCTGTTTACAAGTTGAAGAGGAAACTTTACCTTTATTTTATGCCCAGCTTCTCTTAACCTCTTCTAGTTGGATTATTTGTATAATGGATTAATATTGAACTACTAAAAGCAAGGTTAGTAGTTCAAACCGACTAACCATTTCACAAGAGAAAGAGAATGCTGTTGCTATAAAATGTACAGCCTTGGTAACCTGTAGGGCAGTTTTACTCTGTTGCATATGATCTGTATGAGTTAGATTCAACTCGGCAGCAGTGAATATGTAGTATATAAATTGTATGTGCAGTGGTGTAGATCAGTGTTGAAACAGAACTTAGTGTAAGAAAAAATGAAAACAACAACAACTATAGCACATTTCTAGTGTTCTAAATTGAGATGTGTGCAATGGTGAAGATCTAATTTACCCTCTAAAGCAGGGGAGCTCACAGTTTTTCAGCATTCGAACTCCTTATAAAATGATCAGGTCAAAATGATCTACCAACTACCAAAATGAAAAACATTTATTTATTTATTACATTTATTCATAAATACATGGATAATTCTTTATATGTGCAATGTATGTTTATGTACCTTGCATAACCACATGAGTCCATATTGCACAACACAACACAATGAACTATGTACATTTTTTGTCATGACCTGAGCTTGCCCTGATGACTTGCACTGAGTGGAATAAGCCAGAGATGCATAGTCCAGACAGGAACTGCTGACAGCCAGCCTCAAGCATACTTCCAAATGATCATCAGTCATGGGGGAACGGTACTTGGACTTAATGATCTTTATGTGGGAAAAGGCTGACTCACATAAATAAGTAGAGCCGAATAATGCAGTCAAGGAGGTAGCACATTTTCTCCTGTTTGGGTACTTTCCTTCTGTGAGTAAGTTCCAGAACTGTTCATGCGCTCTGGACTTCAGCTGAATGTCGGCTTGTGGTGTCAACATCTCCCATTCCGTATGAAAGTGATATGTTTTTGGTTACTTGGTCCAGCTCCCCCACTCATTTTAATACTCTTTCTTACGTTTACAAGAAAAAAATCCAAGGTCTAAAAATTGGCGATAGCTAGTCAGTTTTGCTGCACAGTTGTTGGCACATGCGTTTGACACCTAACATTGCATCTGATTGGCTGCGCTGTATATCAATTAAGTGACAGGATTGATGATAGGCTTACATCTATTTTTTTAATGCCATGCAATCTACCCACACTATGTTTGCGATTGACACCCCTGCTCTAAAGAAACATTGTCCTATAATTGATGGAAGTTCAAGGCTTTTATATTCTCATACCCTGGGAGGAAATCTCAGCTACACAATGTGGCAGCTCCCCATGTGCACACCCCAATCACATATTTATGCACCATTCTCCTGATTGTAAAAGGGAGGCATTAACATTGTCTATATAAAGTACTAAGGTGGTACTAAATTGCTTTGCTGCAGACAATTCACTGACTATTAACTCACTTACTTTTACCAAGTCATCAGGGAAATCCAGTCGTTTCAAAGAACATTAAGGTTTGTAAAGTAAAGGGTCAGCAGGAATAAGTATAATTTTTAGTTTAAAGGACTCAAACATAGCACAGTAGACCCAACCATGTCAACATTCATGGAGCTGGCTCCGAAACGGGCAGTGTTGGCTCATCTTAAACCTAAGGTTACCATGACTGAGAGATGCTCAGAAAACACCCAGACCAACAGCGTTAATTAATGCTTTGATATTATTTGAAAGGTAACAAATACTGTCTAGTAAATGTACTTGATGACATTCAAAATTATGTTTCTGGTAGTTTTGATGCATTCATAAAATGATTACTCATTAAGAAAAGATATAAATTATGATCTGTGCTTTAAAAGATGATGTTAAAACTATGACCAGTTTATCTACACTCTCTTTCTTTAAGCGCGGTGGTGATGCAGTTGCTTGAGCTTCAGCTACTCACTGAATGGCCGGCTGTGCTAGCACAGGAGCCACCCCTCAGAGGGTGGTTGTGTCAGTGGACTTCATAAATATGTACAGTCTGGGAGATTCCATGAAGGAGTCACACTGTCCCATAGGGACCTCATGAGTCAGAATCGACAGTAGTGTATTATTTCTGTTTATTTTTTTATTTATATTCTATAAGCAATCATACTATATACTAGATGAATATGAATATATAAACTAAGGCTTCTGTTCTCAAAGTTAAAGCCACCTAATTTTACAGAGTCAAATATAGAAACATGAAATTAGGTAAATGAATAGCTAGAAGTACATAAAGAAGAAATTCAATAAGACTAGATTAAATGGGACCTAGAAAATAAACCTTTTAGGCCACATCTTGAAATATGAGCAAAATCTTCTACTGCTTTGAGTAGCAATATGTAGACTTTTAAAATCAGGTCAGTGTCATTATGACATTTCTATATGTATTAAAGATGTAGACACTTAAGGACTTATAAGGAAATTATCTTTACATTTAATAATTTTGATATGTTTGATGTAGTTTATATTATAAATGCATATATATAAGCAAAGAAAGTACACTTTGTGCTTCAAAAAAGTTTGTATCTGTGTGAAAAGATGTCCATGGCATGTAGTGAATTTATTTATTTAGGTAAAGTCTTTTATGTTATTCTGACATGTACATATTAGGTGTGAGAAAAACATTAACAGTGAAAGTAATTGTAGTGGGCTTTTGTGTCTATCTACCAGTATTAGTTACTGTGAGTCACCAGTCAAATCAAGAGCATATTCTTTTCTTCCTCATGTCAGAAATAAGACATTTTATTAGAAGCTCCAGCCCCACTCCCCCCACTCCTGTCCCAGTATACAAGAGCATCCACAAGCCAGAGAACTTTTAAGAATGACCACCGGAGCAGAAGACTGAAATGAGCAAAGTGGTGAAACTACTATTGGCCTTTATAGGTGGCATTTAAAATATAATATTTTCATCACAAGCACCACTTTTGACAAGAGAAGAAAATAGCATCAGTATAATGGTAAGCTGTTTCTGTGAAGGTAATTTTAACTAGAATGTGAAATAATGCTTTTTCAATCTTAAACTTATAATAAAATATGGCTTTATATGTGACAATAAAGACAAACTGTCCAGCAGTATTGGATAGAATCTTGGAAAAGCATTTCTTATACATTTTGGGGTTTGGGGAGATACAGTTTCTAGATTGTAGGAGAGAAATATAGTAGAGTAATAAAAGGGACATTGGGGAATAATTGTTTTTTAAAAATATATACATATAGATATATATAAATCAAATAACATCAATTTATATAATTAAATATACTAGTTGATAATTTTAGTATATTCATAGTTATACAACCATCAACCCAATCTTTTAAAACAGTTCATTGTTCTGCAAACACTGCACATATTACCAACAACTCCCCATTTCATCTGCACACTTCTGACACCTTAAGAAACCATGACTTACTTCCATTGTTGTAGAATTCTTTAATTCCTTCTAAGATATTTAATATGTGTTTACATTTTTTATCAGACTTCTCTTGTTTTTCTATGAAATAGTTTATTGAGTTGCAATCCCATTAACCTAAAAAAAAGCCTTTAGCAATCATTATTGATTTGTCTGATCTAAATATTCCTTACATTAAATCATACAGTCTCATGTATGGAATCATACAATATGTGACCTTTTGTGACTATTTTTCTCATACACTTTCCAAGATTACCCATGGTTTCATACTATATTCAGTATTTCATCAATTTTAATATTCACTAATAATAGTTATATGGATATACTACATATTTACCCACTCATGATTTAAGGGCATTTGGATTGTTAAACTTATTGGCTAGTATCAATAATGCTGCTATGAACATCCATGTATACATGTTAGTGTGGACATATATTTTCATTTCTTTTAAGTATGTAGTTTGGAGTGGAACTATGTCTAAACATTGAAGAACTGCCAGATTTTTTTCAAGGAATTCACATCCCTTCACATTCTAATCAGTTGTGCATTTTTCTGATCAGCAATGTACCATTCCAATCATCTGAATATAAATGTTAAAATACCTCCCCATTCTGGCTAACAATTGTTTTGTTAATCTTTCTAATTTTGAGGAGTCTCTGTGTGAGACATATGGTTGACTGAAAGATTGTTTGTTTAAACCCACACAGAAGAGCTTTCAAAATCATCCTTAACAATCTGCTTCCAAAAAAACCATTTCTCGAAAACCTGAAGCAATTGTACTTTGCACAGTTTTGTATTTCTGTCTCACAAGACTAATGATGATGAACATCTTTTTATATGTTTATTATCTTCTTCGATCTGTTTTCTTCAGAAATGTCTGCTCAATTCTTAACTAAGCTTTATTTGTGTTATTTTTCCAATTAAAATGAGGTAGAAGAACTTATAAAAACTATTCCAGCTAGATAAAAGTTCTTTGGCAGGTATATTATTACACATTATCTCTCCAGTGGGTTGTTTATCAGTTTGTTGATGGTGCCTTCTGAAGCAAATTTGGGGAAATCCAATGTTTTTTTTTCTTCTGTTGCATATGTTTTCAATGTCACATCTAAAAAGACTTTTTCTAAACAAAGTTCATGAAGATATGCTGCTATATTTTAAGAGTTTGTGTTTTAGTGTCTGTATTTCCTCATACATTTGTCTATGATCCATTTTGATAATGAATACATTGTAGATCAATATGTGGATTATTGAAATTTTAATTACATCGAATATTCTTATTCATGAACATAATGTGATTTTCCATTTACTTGGGTCTTCTTTTTTGTTACTTTATTTCAATAATGATTTGCTGTCTCTGCGCGTAAGTTCTGCACGTCTATTACTTAATAAAGCCCAATTTTATTCTCTATGATGTTAATGAAATGGAATTTTTAAAATTTCTCCTTTAGAATGTTCACTTCTAGTGTATAAAAGGGGAATGAGTTATTTTCTATATGATAGGATTCAAAGAGTTCATGCGTAAAAAATCCATTATCTTTTAATTCCATTTATTCCACTAACTTTTCAAAACCCCGATATCGATCTTGTCAATTGTTGTCCTGTGTACTGTTTATTGGGTCCAATGGTTGTTTTAGTGTAATCCTTAGTATCTTTTGGTAATATAAGCACCGGGGCTGCGCCTCCGCGGTTCTTGGCCAGGCCCGTGGTCAGGGTGCCTTCGCTCCCACAGACAGGATGGGTGAGCTGAGCTCTGGCGGGCTGGAGCTGAGGGCACACCCTCCTGCAGCAGCTACATGACCACCCGTAACCTGCAGGCGGCCCTGGCTCCCAGGCCCCTGCTCTGCCTGCCCCAGGCTCCTCTGGAGCCGGGCTCTGTCCACTTTTCTTGGAGAAGCCCTCACCCCGCCCCACCAGGTTGCTCTTGTTGCCCAAGGCCCCCTCTGGGGACCAGTGCAGTCCCTCTAGTCAGCCCTGGACCAGAGCTCAGTGGGATGTGCCAAAGGTGTGCAATGCCAGTAGCTGCCATGTAGGCAAGGTCTCCGTGGAGAGCAGCAGGCCAGTGGACACAGCCTGGGTGGCAGAGGCAGGGCCCCTCATCCTCTAGCACCAGAGCCTGGGGCCCACCACTCCTACCTCCCCACCCCGGGGCCCCAGTGTATGTGTGATTGGTTTTGTTTTCTTTTAAATAATATAACGTGAAAAAAAAGATGATATCATCTGAAAATGAAAATAATTTTACTTCTTCCTTTCAAACGTGATGCATTGTTTTCAGATCTAGTTGCCTTGGATAGCTGTGAAAGTGTAATCCTGAATACAAATGGTACGAGCACATATCATTGTTTTATTGCTAAATAGAAAGTGTCTGGCCTAGATTTAGTATTTGACATTGGTTTTGCAATTGTAGCCAATTATGGATTTTAAAATATGAAACTGAATTGAATCACCTAATCAGAAACAAGTAATTATAAGAACCTTTTCCTAATACAATGGGTTTTCAAGTTCAAGGAAGAAGAGGGAACCATAAAAAAGAGTTGCTAATGGGATAGGTGAAAAACAAGAGAGAAAGGATTCCTGAAAGTCAAGGCAACAAAGTCCCAAATGCACCCAATGTGTCCACATAGATAAGGACTCTGCATTGATGGAAGCCGGGAAGTGTCCAGGTCAGCAGTAACTTTGAAGGAAGCAAATGAAAAGTCAATGTTAATAGCATAAGTGAAAACCTAATCTCATCTAAACCAAATTTGAAACTAAGATATTTTTAAAAAATGAGTATGCAAATATGTTGGGAAGTTTTACTATAGATGAAAAGAGTTGTGGTGAGGTACTTGGAGGATGAGCTGGAGAAAATAGAGGGCTCATCTTATAAATTTTGTGTACTTTCAAGTTTACAGTTAATATAACATACTCTGTGAATCTCAATGATGCAAAACAGGGAAAATTGTATGATAGTAGAGAGGAGTCAAGTAGTGATGTGATATTTGTGAATTCTCCAGAGTAAATGGGATTCAAAGAATGAGGCAATAAAAAGTTAATATTTCATGCTAGTTTACATACCCCTATATTACACATAAATTGAGCTATATGTGGTATGATACTGAAAATGTAAACAGATGTATCCGCATGAAATATCTCTGATTTCTATTTATGTTGAATAAATTGATCATGTTCTATCTCAGGATTTCCCATATTATTCTGCAAGTGAAAAAATGTACTTGAATTTCCCTTTTAGGAAATTTGCTTGTTCTCAATCTCAGATATATTAGATTGCAAGAAGAGAAGGTTTTTTTAGGTGAAAATATAGATTATATCACAGATGTATAAAGTATCCTAATCTGACCACACAAGTGTTGGTATAACACAGGCACTGAAAGACTACTCAAGAAACAGGGGTACCTCTCCAGTAAATCATGACTGTGTATTTTCATTGGTGTTACCTATACTGAGAAAAATTACAATTGATCAGGTAAGTAGAAGTAAATTTCTTCCTTAAAAGTTCCTTTCGGATATTTCCAACTGAAAAAATCTTCCTTTTTGATATTTCCTATTTAAAATAGCTCCTAGGCTTTTAACTTTTTGCCAAAAGATCGTGAAACGATGAGGCGCTGTTATTGATACTGGAGAAAACACACTTCTCATGCTTCATAATGTCCCATTCCCCTTGCACTTCAAGTGACATTTTTGCCACTCTTGATTTCTAGTCATTCAAATATGCATTTGGATTGAAAGAGATCTCAGAAAAATAACAACAAATAGGAGTCCGTTGACTTTTCATTTCTTACGCTGTGTCTATGGAAGCTTTGAGTCCCAGAGAAAGGGGGTCACTGAATGGAAGTGCTATGTACTCTGTGCAAGTTAATGCAATGATCAAGTGAATATTCTGGACAGTGCTCTTGCAGTTGAACTTAGATCGAATTGTGAAAGATTTTGTGTATCAGATTCATCTTGGTTTTGGCTGTAGTGTAGAATCTGCAGCTCTCTGGATCTACTGATTGAATTCTTAGTAGGTAGGGCCAAGTGATGTGTATTTCTAAAGACACTCAGGTGACTTTACTTGTATGAAGCTGAAGAAGTGCTCCCCTAAAGGAAATTGGGAGCGGGTACATTGTATGACCTCAGGTGTCTACAAGGATTGTCCTCTTCATTTGGTTTTTCCTGGACTAAGAATAGCAGGACATCCTCTGAATCACCAATTCAAAACACAAGATAAAATCTTCAATTTTATTTTAAAGACATTTTAGACATTTTAAGTGAGTAAATAAAAGACAAAAATGTAGTATTTTATCTTGAAGGTTTATTATGCTCCTTAATTTTCTAACAGAAACATGAACTTTTTGTCCACTTATTGCTTACCCAAATACAGAAACAAGGTTAAAAACCCAGCATACATCTTCTACAGATCATAAATTATTGGAATATATAGTATTTGTTAAATGTTAAAGGCATTTTTAAGAATATTGATATTTATCAAAATATACTTTTCATCTGTACAAATATTTCCACAAAAGTTTGCCTTTTGAAAAGCCAAGGCATCAAATAAAAACAGTAAACTTGTAGTATTTTTATGTGTGGCCTCTATAGACTTTAACCCAATTGATCTTATTTGATAATGAGTTTGGATGCTAGTAAATATTGTATGAGAAATTACTATTTAGTAAGCATTATTGCGTTTGTCTAAAAGTTGTGTTGGACAACTTGACTCCAATGTAGCATAGGCTGTTTCCAGTGTAAGACCACATGATGAACTTATATTTTAACTGAGTGTTAAGAAAAATTTCTCAAGAATTCCTATTTATACACTCTTTCCTTTATCCAATATTTACTCTGGCAACATATTCCACATACACACCTGTGTTAGGAGAAAAGCAGTGAGTCAAAGAACAGAACCTGAACATCAGATTTTCTATGTGTAGAGACAAATAGGTGACTATAAAATGATGTGAAACGTGGTATTGAAAGGTGTTAAAAACAGGAAAATAATATGTAATATTATGGGTAATAAATGGCAATATTTATGTACTAACAATAATATAAGATAGCAACAAAATAAATTATATTATATAACTTAAAAAATATATTAAAAACCTACCAAGGAACAATTCTAGAGCTGCAATAAATAGATTGCATTTTGAATACATTGGCGATGTGAAGATTTACATATACTGAGACTATATGCCTCACCTCTTCCTATTTAGGCTGCAGTCAGTAATAATGTAATCACTTGTTCTATTGTGTAGTGGCAAAATAACCTGCCCAGTGCTTAACTATGAAGATTAAGTTATGCACAATTTAAATGACAACTTGGACATAAAATCATAAACTATAGGGTCTCAAATTAAATATATATATATATATATATATATACATTTTCATTGCTATTCTTTATTTTAGA
>NW_022111324.1:38858018-38859344 GCF_000313985.2 Echinops telfairi | reverse complement strand
ACTTTCCTGTGGAAGATACTTGCCCCAGTCCATCCCTAGGACTTTAATAACATAGATCCAAACTCCAGACATGTGTCACTCCACACCTGCCTTCGTTTTTTACTTCTGTATGGTATTAATTAGATGAAATGTATATGGATATTTTCTTTCATTAGGAGCTCAAATATCATTTTATTACATATATGTGATTATGAATTAAACTTATTTTAACATTATAAGGAACAAATGAAATTATTCAAATATATCTTCAGAATCAATATATCTAAATAATATGTTAATATTAATGTGGAGGGGTAATATTTGTTATAATTTGATTCAAATTCAGGTCTGATGAAAGTTATTATCCTCAGACTGCTGTAGAGATTTATTAGTTAGCATGTCTGTCTCTTTAAGCAGGAGAGCCCTTTGCCATAAACCGTCATGTAAAAGATATGGGATTATATCTCAGCTTAGCTTCCCCAACAACTTTGGGACGGATGAATCCAGGAAATTTTTACTTTGTGTGTCTTGGGAGAATTTCCCATCCCTCAAATGCCGTTTTACAAGGTTGGCATTTTTCATAAATCTGGAAGCCGTCTCCTTCTGACCTTCAAAATATCTCACGGTCAACCAGAGCTAACAACTTTTATCACCAGTGGAGGTGCAGCGAACCACACAGAGGGTGCACAAGGTGCCAGAGGCTCAGAGGAAAGAGTTTCACCAAGAGCAGCGATGAGGACCTAACCAGAAGTAGAGTGCAAAAGCCTGGCTTTTGCAGTAAAGAGTGATCCATTGTGGAAACCCAGGTCTGAAAGGGACCCTCTGAACAGCCTGTAACATGAGCAGAGGAACAAGGATGCTAGGCCTTGGCCATATTTTCCTCTTCTCTTGATCGAATGTGAATCCAAAATTCAACACCTCCAGACACACCTCTGGGATGTATTTTAGGAATAGGACAAGTTCCAGACACAGACTCTAAAAAGAAAAAAACAACTGTGGGTTATTTTTTTGGTGGGCAGAGGTGTAAACTAGCTTTGCCTGGGTATAATAGGAAATGAGTAAGTTTCTACTGAAAATTGTAGACTAAATTATAATGCATTCTTTCTACTCGATTTTTTGTTTTAAAGCTTAGAAAGTGGACGAAGTTCCTTTATGTGCAAGTTTTTATGATACTTCAGAAAGGTCTCAGATTTTACAAGAATTTCTCTACCGTCTTACTAATCTTGGGAAAGAATAAATCAGAACCTGAAAGTGTGGAAGTAGATTAAAACAAACTAAAATCAATGACCAAGGAGAATCCTTACCTTCTTAAAAAAAAAAAAAGGCTATGGGGATCTTTAGTTAAAC
>NW_022111324.1:38856858-38857918 GCF_000313985.2 Echinops telfairi | reverse complement strand
CCCACAAGAAATAAGTATAGTAGAACTTTACCTCTTTACCATTAGAACCACTGCTTTCAGATGAAGGGACCTGAATTAGACTTCACTGGGATTTCTATTGCTTTCAAGATTACCTAATAATTGGGAGCTTAAGTATCGCATACATTAGCCATATATTGTCATAATCGTTGCTTATTATCTTCGTCCTGGGTCCTGTCGGTTATGTTCACCTCATTGAATTAATGCAAAAGAGCTAATTTGATGCAAAATTATAGCATAAGGTCCGGATACATCTTTCTCTGTTAAGAAGGCCAAGTTCCTGCTTGGGTGGACAAACCAGACAGCAGGCTGAAAATGAAATGCAGTGGTCCTCTTGAATTAGCCCTCACAGAACTCCCCGCCCATACGTGATTCAACATCAATTACAGCTACCACAAGCACCACTTATCTTATCTCAAATTAAGAATGATATTGTTAGATTGTGACAATCTAAAGTTAGAGCGGCTAATCTAATGCAGAGTTGTATTTGCCACCAGGACCCCCATTTCATTAGGGAACTGAGCCTTTGGCTCCCTGGCTTTACAATTCCATTTAATTCCACCTCCCACTTTAAACTCCCCCATTGAGAGCTTAATTATATTTAGTCCCATGTTTTAATCTCCGAAGGGGTCTAATTAAATGATTCCTTATGGGAATGGAGGGAACATGGGTACTAGGTAACTGGCACAGGAGGACCTCCTCAGTGAGCACTAGAAAAATCCCATCAAGAGGGAGGTCTGTGTTCCCAGGAAACCAGAGAAAAACCTTAAACGCTAAGTCTACCAATGTTCCCTGGAGTTGGACTCGCAGCATCTGCTATTCCTGACTTCCTGCACCATTGACAAGCGGCCCTGGATGCGTGCCTGCACCGCCCCTTGTTGCACAGGGAAACAGGGAATGGGCGAGTGAACCTGTGGTGCTCTCCTTGAGGTTTCTAACTGGATCCATGAACTAAGAGGACAAGGAGGTGCTGCAGAGATGAGCTGGATCTACCTGCATCCTTCTTGCACCCTCTGAGCCGAAAATGCCAGTCAGGGCTGCT
>NW_022111324.1:38853928-38855121 GCF_000313985.2 Echinops telfairi | reverse complement strand
CTTCCCAAGGAAGGTGTATGTATTTTTCCTTCACCAGGGGCTTCACCAAAGACAAAATCCAGGGACAAGTAAAACAAGGCGCCAGCAAAATTTACCTGAATGCGCCTTATTTTTACTTCTGCAATGTAGCTCACTAATGATATATGAATGTTTAATATGCTTTTCCTGCTTTCTGTACCCCACACCCCACTTGCTTCTTGAATGCTATAAAAGGAACATCAGGACTGAGCATGGTGGACTGTGCCTCTTAAACACTCCCTCTGCAGCCCAGACTAGCCTGTGATAATAAAGACGTCGCTTAGTTTGACTTGGACATCGTAGTGGTCTTCATTTGCTCAAATATTGAACAGCACCTACAAGCAACCGAGGCATTTCCTTAAAGTTTCATGAGTTGCAGTGAATTGCAAAACCCAGAGGCACAAGGGTGTATGCCAAGAGGAAGAGCAAGGGGGAAGGGTGCAGTATAGCATCTCGGCAAAGTTGGCTGTTTAGGATATCCTTAATCTCTTGGTATGAATTCTTCTAAAAGAATGTATTACCACAATGTCTGTTGCAGCAAGTTCTAACATTTCATTTCCCTAGTATGCAACTCTTTTCATTTCTTTGTTTATACAATCCATCTGTTACATCTTTTATACTTTTCATATTTAATATGTTAATCATGTTTCTACCTCCAAAAGTGGAATCATTGCCCTTGAATGATTGAGTTCATGGAATAAACCCTGCAAGCTAAACGGGGAGACAGATAACTGAGGTTATAGGAGGGGCTGGTCTGAGAAAGACACTTACAGTAACCAAAACGAAAAATGAATACTTCAAGCAGTACAAGATTTACAAAGTTGTAATAATTTTTTCTCTTCTTACAAATGTCAAAAGCAAATAACATACGTGGTGCTGGAGCAGAGGAGAATGGTACAAGGGAAAACAATTTTCCTTCAGATGGTCAAAATGCTGTTTCCCTCTCCTGCATATCAACAGGACCTCATTTCCACTGTTTGTACCCCAAAAGGCTCAGGAGGCCAGGAGTTAGTTAGCATATGAAATTACTCTTCGCATTCTGAGTTCCAGTCTCTGCTTTTGGCAGCTAAATTCGTCTGCATCAACTCAGTGCCATTGAATTATTTCCTCGTGATTCTGTAGGATAGTGTAGAACTGCCCCTGTGGGTTTCTAACACTATAGCTTTTTATGGGAG
>NW_022111324.1:38850784-38852403 GCF_000313985.2 Echinops telfairi | reverse complement strand
CCGGCAACACCAGTGAAACTGCGGGGCCTCCGGGAGAAGGCTGACTTGCTGAGGGAGGTGGTGTACTCTCTGGGCATTTGTCTGTACCACAGGAACTTTGTAACACTTGCCAAGCAGGACAGAGGCTAAGGAGTCTCCTGACAAAGGATGGCCAAGAATCAGACAAAGGTCTACCTAGGGGCATGGTGGAGAAAAGACACTGTGCACAAAAGAACTGCATCCTTCCAAAATGTCTGACCTGGTCTGCAACCTATTTACTTCCCTTACAAACTCCCACAATCATGAATCTTGTTTGTGAGTCCAGGAAGGCCATTAAAATGTATTCTCAAACCCCACAGAGAAGTAGAGTGCTGTGGGAGGGAAAGTTGATGTCAAAATAGAGTCAAGAAAGTCGGAAGTTAATGGTTTGTTCTGATCTGTGCATCACAGGAATCAATGTAGTGGATCAATCCAATATTCTGTTTGATTTCACATTATTAAAGCCAATTATGATTTTATAGTGGCAAAGAGGATTGGATTGGGCATTGTCATAAAGCAGGACAACAAAGGATAGTCTGTCTAGCTGCTTAAAGGCAAACTATCTAATGTATACAACTGAGGATGAACTCAAACATACAAGGATCATGAAAATGCCATGGGACGTGGCAATGTTTGTTCATTATACGTAACGTTTTCATGTCAATTTGACAGCAACAAGTAGCAATAATAGAATTAAAAAAAATCCTTTTCTAGGTCAATTGTTTTAAACCAGTTTTCATAGAGTATTTGCTCAAGTAAGGACACAGATCTTGACCCACAGTTATAATCAGTGTCATGCCTAATTAAATTTGTAATAATACATAATCTCTCTATAAAGTACAGCCGATTTTTCACTGGTCAAAGCGTCCCATCGAGTAAAATGGTCACATAACAGGAATCACCCCCCGGGTAGTTTTCAAGGCTTTGATAGTGTCACTAATTCCCCATGGGAATGAAATTTTGTTTTTGATTTATGAGCTTGGTTTACTAGTGCAGCTCCAGAAACTTCTACGTGGTTAACATAACAAATCTCTTTGTGTGGTTTATGGAACAAACATGAGGGCTCCCTGGTTTCCTGATAGTTTCTGTTCCTGCTATTAAATTTGTACATAACTTATTAAGGGTGTACGGAATCCATAGATACAGTGTGAGATATACTTATTTACTTAGCAGCTATCAGCTGGTACTTCCCACCAATCATTAGTAGATCACAGTGATATTTTAAATATAATAGGCTTCATTAATTTAGAACCAGAATACAATTTAAAAATAAAGGGTAATATTTTTGCTGATGGGAGTGAAAAATGATATAACACTGTGAAAAAATTTTGACAATTCCTCATAAAATTGAAGATAGAACTACCATAGGACCCAGTAATTCTAATCCTCAGTATATCTTTCAATCCTAGGTGTATAGTTCATTCCTAGTACTATCATATGACCTAGCAATTCAAAGTCTAGTGAAAGCTGGTATACAAACAAAAGCTTATGCACTAATATACATTATTATATTTTTCACACTAGCCAAGAGGTGGAAACAACCAAATTGTGCATCAACAAATTAATAGACAATATATATTCTATGCATTCAATGGCTATTA
>NW_022111324.1:38847275-38849731 GCF_000313985.2 Echinops telfairi | reverse complement strand
AATTATGCATAAAGGAATTGATGAATTGCCAAATACTAGGCTGTGTGTGTTTTCAAAAGCAACAAAAATAACAATTAGTTTCTCTCTTGGTACTGTATAGTTATTCTTTTAGATGACTGAGTTTGGGTGGAAATATCTATGGCATACTTACTAGAGAGACCATGTAGATCATTACATGGGAAATTTCAGGGGGAAAACATATATATATAATCAGTGCTAATTAAAAAGGAACAATTACTAGTCAACTCAACAGCTCACAATGATAACAGTACCCAATAGTGGTTCTCAAGAGGGAATCAGGTCCCCCCCCCCCATAGGACATATGTCTTGTCTCTGTTTTGATAGGTGAGGATACGGCTGTGGCTTGGTCTCTTGGTCCTGGTAGTTAATGTATAGAGTCCACAGATAATAGTAGATCACCTACAATGAATGGCATATTCCCTTTCTACACCACTCACCTGTACACACAGAACAAAGAAGCAACCATTTCAAATCTCAGAAATTCAACACTTGAGAGCCCTTGGATTAAAGGAATCAGAGTTGGAGAGACTAAGTTAAGAAGCATGGAAAGAGTATCTCAAAAGTAGACTAACTAAGAAGATGTACTAAAACCCTCCCCACCCCACCCCACCCCCAAGAGAATCTGCAGGGTAACAACCAAGGGAATAAAATGTGATTTGCTTGCTTTGCTTTTCCATCTTCTGCACATCTGGATCGTGAGAGGCAAATGAAAGAGACTCATATCATTTATAAAACCTGAGAGTTGTGTGCCAATCTTTGAATGAGTTTTTGGATAAAAAAAGGAAGAGATTCTAAACTAGAATTTTTAAGACTGCATATAAATTACATGAAGAGGAGAGAAAACTTATAAAATACCAAATGGATCAAAGATAGAGAAGGAATAATGAAAACCTTTTAATATGCTGATAAATGAAGATATCACTGAATATGTAGGTGCTCCAGCAAAGTATAGTGAAGATATTAGATGGTGGCTGGCTATCAGGAAGAATAGTGTCTGGGATCTTAAAGGCTTGTCTTCAAACAAGCAGTGATCTAAACGAGGTGTCAACAAAGTCCCCGTGGAAAAAGCACACCAGACTTTCTGATTCAAGGATTGTAAATGCTATCAGACGCTAAATTGAGAACACCTGGTTTGCAGAAGGCTATGGATAGAGAACATTGTAGAGAAGATTGTGGTAGATATAGTTAGGTTAAAATGTAATATCTTACTTGATCTCCCTTTTGGCCCATTTAAAATTAAAATTTTTTTAGTTAAAAGTGAAAGAGAAATACATGTGAATTAAGCTCCCAGTGAGCCACTCTTACCTGAGATCGAGGATGTCAATAGCTTTGCTATCATGAAGAGAGCATTGGAAAGTGGATTATGGCAGAAGTAGTTAGATTACATTTTAAGACCTTTTCATATATTTTATCTCTCTTCTGACCACTTTTAAGGTTGTTGTAGATTTTAATAGTTTTGCTTTTTTTTTCTATTAAGGTGGTTCACTGTTTTATTTTGTTGTTAGTTTTTGCATTTCTTTGCTTTGTGATTTTGGTCTATGAAATCAAGGATGGGGGAATGTATAAAGACAGTAAATGGATTAAGGTTTCTTGGTGGAAATTGGCAAGGGAGGTTTTGGGGAAATGATCTAATAATGAGTACAAGAAAGAAGAAAATGGGGGAAAAAAAGAAGAAAATGTTCTAAAATTGAATATGTTAATTTTTGCAACTCTTCTGACATGATTGAACTATTGATCTGCATGATTTGTCGACTATGCACAAATCAAACTGTTAAAAAAAGTGAATTTCACTAAAAAAACAATGCCAAAAGCACAAATCTAGATTTGTAACCTAAATGGGGTCGAATAGATTTTAGTTTTGGTGTCATAATCTTTTCTTCTTATAATTTTTCTTACTTTTAAAGTGTGCATATGTGTACATATTATTTAACAGACAGCAAACCTACTCTATGAAGCCATTGTTCAGATCAGTAGCTTTCCAATTATTTCTCCTGTCAGCAAACCACTATCTATAGAATCCTTACATTCCACCAAAATAAATTAAAACAAAATCACAACAAATTCAATTCAATTTCATTTATAAAAATTAAAAACATTAATAAAATTTAATTAAATAAATAAAATTAACTATTTTAGGCATAAATGCTACATCATTTCTTTATACTCTATAAAATCCAAACCAAACTCACTGCCATCAAGTGGATTCCAACCCACAGCAGCCCTATAGGACAGGATAGAACTGTCCCTGTGGTTTCTAGACAAACACTTCACTAGTGTAGAAAGTTTGATCTTTCTCTCAAGTATATTTAATACCATAGAAAAAACATCATATATAAGGCATCTAGGTAGAATATTTGAGACTTTGGCATATAATCTCCTTGGAAGTACTGAATGTTCCAAATATAAAGACACAAAGTAATAAAGAAGAAAAAGTG
>NW_022111324.1:38839200-38847004 GCF_000313985.2 Echinops telfairi | reverse complement strand
CTGAGGTACCTCATGAACACCTGAACACTCCTTTGTGACAAAAATACCATCTGTTTAAAATAAAAGTTTCCCAAAGTCTTCAAGAGATTCAAAATTTCAATGCTTTGTGACATTTTAGGGAACCAATAGAGGATATATATGTATGCAGGATATTTATATATGCACTCTCTTGATGTCAGAGAGAACACAGTTTTTTTTTAGTAAGGTAGATGCTCATTATGTTTGCAGTTCTCAGTTGGTTATTAATAAAGTATGCAAATGTGAAACACTGAAAACAAAAAAAAATTCTGAGATTACATTTCTATAAAACATTAAGCTAATACTTCAAATGTGTTTAGACATTTTTAATGATATTAATTCACTAAGGAAAAAAATCCTAAATAAAAGCTATTATGTGGAGAATTTAGATTACCTGCCAGTGCTGTAGTGGTTAAGCGTTCGATTGCTAACAAACAAGGCCAGCAGTTTAAAACCACCAGCCATGCCCTGGGAGAAAGAGGAGCCTTCTACTCTCATACAGCAGTTGCAATTTTGGAAACCCACAAGAGGGCAGTTCTATTCTGTCCTAGAGGGTTGATACCAGTCAGAATCATATCAATGGCACTGAGTTCAGTTTTCTTGGACGTGAACATCACAATGGTATCCTTCCCATCGCCCCTTCCACAACAAACTGTCTCTCAGGAAAATCGAGGTATAAACTATAAATAACTTTATTTCTCACTTTGATAAGGTCCTAAAAAATCTATTTATGAGACTGTTCAAAGAGTCTCATTTGGGGGACAGTTTATTACTGGTCTGGATATCTATGAATGTCATCACGCTGTGACCTGATTGACAGACTAAACTTCACCCATATCTTCTTACAGGTGCCATATTGACACAAAACAATTGACTATCGCAATCTCCCACTGCTGTGGAATTGGTTCTGACTCAGAGTGTCTCTAAAGGAGAGGGCAGAACTATCCTTGTGGCTTTTCAAGATGATAGCTCTTTATGGATGGAGAAAGTCTTATGTTTCTCCTAAGGGGGGCTTACTGGTTTTGACTTACTAGCCTTGCAGTTAAAAGCCCAGCATGCCACTTACTATGCCACCAGGGCACCTGTCTCATAGTCAAGAAGTCCAAATTTGGGGTTCCAGCTTTAGGGGAATGTTTTCTTTCTCTGTTGGCTCTGGGAAAAGGTCATTATCTCCTTGGGTGCACATCCCTGGGCTTGGTATTCCATTGAGATATTCATGCATTTAGTACCTGTGTTAGTCCAGGTAGACTAGAGAAACAAATTCATTGACACTCACGAGTATAAGAGAAAGCTTATATAAAGAGTAATTGTATATTAAGAAAACATTCCAACCCAGTCCAGATCAAGTCCATTAGTCCAATATTTATATGTCTGATACCAGTTTCTAATTGCTCTTCATACTAACACAACACATGCAATGAGGTCGAATGCAGGAAGATCCCAGGCCAGTGGGTAAATTCTTGTGAATCCACTGGCAGTGGAAGCCTCTCAACACTGGCAAGGGTCTCCTCATGGCACCTCCCTCTCTAGGGCTCTGCCTCCACTACCATAACTCCATGTGGCTTGTTAACAGGAATGTGTAGCAGAGAGAGTTTGTGGCCTGTATCCAAGGAGGAAATACAGGAGTTCCCAGAATGCACAGGACAAGGCCATGCCCACACAGAGGTCTCATTGGCGGTGACCTGATTGACAGGCTGGACTCTATTCCTTCGCTCAAGTTGACAGATAATGCAGCTGTCAACGTGTCAGTCTTCCCCTGGTTCTGGGAAGGTCTGAGTGGAGGGGCACTGTAGCTAAAGAACACCATTCTTTCCCTTCCCTTCTCTCTGGTGATAATGAGATCTTTCCCTTTTCTTTTCTTTGGTCTTCCGTAAGATTGAGTAAGGGTGTGACTTGAGATCATGAAAACAGAACAAAACAAACAATACTGCTTTTACAAAACACAGTCGTTTTTTACAGGTACAATTCAATCAATGGCATGCCTAGTTTCAGTAACTAATCTAAATATCTAGGGAACATGAAACAAAAAGGAAAAATATGGTAGAAATTCAGGGATCTTTTTTTAAGTATATGTGGAGGAAGCAAAGCTAGCATGTGTAAATTATTTTGTATAATGTGTGAACTTACTACTTGAACATCATATTTGTGATAACAAATAATGTAAAATGCTCCTTTATATTATAAACATTTATAAAGAATGAATGTCCCTTGGGAAAATATTTTAAAATAAATACATCAAACATTAAAAAAAACTTAAAAACATTTTACTAAAATCACAAAAGTCATATTTAGTTTTGCATAACTCAAATAAGAAAACCTCAGACTCACTGCAATTGAGTCAATTCTAAATACTTACATGGTTTCCAAACTTGTTTAAATTCGGATTTTACTTCAAGGCAGTGTTTTATTCCATTTATTTAATAAATCCTACAACTCAAAAATTTCTAAAATATCTATAAGCAAAAGAAAATCAAAATTCTTCTAAGCATGCTCAAATGTTCAAAAGAAAATAAAGCCAAATGTTACAATGTTTCTTTAAAAATTAATATTAGTTATCAATCAATAACTCCTGAGGATACAGTAAGTTAAGGGACTGCATTGTATAAAATTTCATAAAAGTCACATATATATATGAATTTTACAAAATTCTTTGAACTTTTAAGATTAGTTATTAATAACTCCTAAAGACTCAGTAAGTAGAGGGGTTATGTTGTATAGAAATTCATAAGTGTTGCATATAAATTTATTTCCCTCCTCTTCAAATTTCCACTTATATCCATCTATTTCCCAAAACCAGTTTACAGTTCTCTCTTGTGGCAGTTACATAACTGCCACTGTCAACTTGAGTGAAGGGGCGGAATCTGGCCTGTCAATCATGTCACAGCCAATAAGAGCTCAGTATGGGCATGGCCTTTTCCTGAGGACAGTAGGAATTCCTGTCTTTCTCCCTGGAGGCAGAACACACACTCTCTGCTTCACATTCCTGTTAACAAACCACATAGAAACACACTAATGGAGCCAGAGCCCTGGAACTGGAAGAGCCACATGGAGACCCATACCAGTGCTGAGATGTTTCACCACCACTGGATCCATAAGACATTTAACTTCCCTGTGATCCTCTTACATTTGGGATCATTGCATGTGTTACGTGAGTCTAAAGGGATATTTATTTATGGACTAGTATGGGACATATAGGCTAATATCAGACTTATGGGCTTGATCTGGACTGGGTTGGGATGTTTTCTTAATATAAAATTGCCCTTTTATATGAAGCTCTTTCTTTTTTTTTAAATCATTTTATAAGGGGTTCATACGACTCATCACAATCCATACATACATCAATTGTGTAAAGCACATTTGTACATTCATTGCCCTCATCATTCTCAAAACATTTCCTCTCCACTTAAGCCCCCGGCATTAGGTCCTCATTTTTCCCCTCCCTCCCTGCTCCCCCCTCCCTCATGACCCCTTGATCATTTTATTTTATTGTTATTTTGTCATATCTTGCCCTGTCCAACGTCTCCCTTCACCCACTTTTTGAAGCTCTTTCTTATACACATATGTGTGTCTATAAATTTGTTTCTCTTGTCAACCCAGACTAACACATCTCTCCTGATCCTCTTCTGCTTGACTCTTGTTAATTCCTTAATTTCAGCCCCCCAAGAATACCTCTAAATGATTATGTTCAGAGTTCTAGTAATTTCTTATGCAAACTTTAGAATACAACCCTTCTCTCCTGATTAGTTTTCCAGTTCAAACCAGCAATGTGTAAGAGTGAGCCACACCAAACATTCTGCTAGGAAGACTTTGAACTCACCACACTGTGACTTTTCCATTAGTGAAGATTCATGTGGTACCCATAAGCAGATTCATAAACTTAATGAGTAAAACGCAACCAAAAAACAATCCCACTTCCATCCAGTTGATTCTGGAGCAGATAAACTCAATGTTATTTTTTAGAACAACAATGGGTTGAATTCAATGTTATCTCAATAAGTAACCCACTGTGCCACCAAAGTCCATGAAAAAGTTTTCATAAAGATGCCATTCATACCCATGATACAAAACTACATCTTGCCGTGACTTTCTTTGCTAATATAGTGAAAAGAAGGCCATATCAAAATAACAATTATAGCAGTTAGTAAAAAAACAATGGGAACCAAAGAGATGATGAGGAACTAAATCTGGATAAGGTTGGATTCTGCATATTTCAACCAGAACGAACCTTCATCTATCATTACTATTATCACAGCTTTCTAATTCATGTTCCCCCTGCTGGTCTCTTTATTCTAGGTATCTTTGAATTCCTGGCAGTAATGTTTATGAAGCAAACCTCATACCTTGATTCCCATTAAAAAAAGAACACTCTATTATTACTTACTCTTATCATATAATAGAATGCTGTAAAATTCTTTTAAAATTGACATTTAACAAAATATTCAATGGAATAAAATTCTATTGATTTAAGAAACAAAAAAATCAAAGCAATAATAGTTTATTGAGTATGATGCCAATTTGTATTGTAAGAATTGTTAGTTTATAAAAATCATGAAAATAATGAGCAACTACCTGAGGTTAGTGTGATTTTGAGCAATAGCTATTGTACTCCTTATATTTAGATTTTGTCTTCCTAACTTTCTAAAGAGAGTGTGCATAGTATAGCCAGAAAATGTCCTCTTTTCAAGCAATAACAAATCATAGAATACGTTATTATAAAACAATAAAAATTAGCCATCAAAACAAGATATACTGTCAACATGAAATGGAATATTAAGTAATTGATGTCTTCTAAAGCTGATGGGAGTTTCTCTTATTTTTACAGAATGTATATTATACATGGTAGTTACAGCCCATACAGGGGGCTTGCATAAAAATCAAGTCACGGCAAACACAGTTGTGAGCGCATATGTGCTGGAAAGAAATGAAGACAATTTGAATCAGAACAAACATATTTGAAGATTCCTATAGCAAAGCAGTTAATCATAACTTCCATCATTTGCATTTGGTAGACACTCAAAGGCAATAATGCGAATGGGAAACTTTGTAGTGAGAACAAAAGGTGTTGGGACCAGGATCCAGGTGTGCTATCATTCGAGATAGGAAGATAGAGGCAAATTTTGTAGACGTTGAGCATCCTATCCTGCTGATTGGGGAAGCCTATGTGACTTTCTCTGGCTGGTCTTGAGATCAAAGTAGGAGCAAAAGCTTTGGAAGCATGGACTTAACAAACTGAGCTCCAAGGCATGAGGGTAGCACCTCTAGTTCAGAAGGCTGAAATCTGCAGCAATGGTTGCTGTAGATGTCAGCTCAGTGAAGCCGCCAGAAAAACTGTGTTTAGAAGGATAAACAAAGTTTTATTTACAGTGTCCTATAGCAAGGGAGTCAGTGGTTACTCATATGTTTGACAATAATAGGCAGCCAGGATAAAAAACAAAGTTTTACATTAAATTATAAAGGGAAGGCTTCAGATATGCTTTTATTGCAAGGTGTTGACATTGAGAAAACAGATTTAGCATTATAAATTGAATTAATTTCCTCAAAAATAAATGTATAAATCCTTACTCCTGTGTATATAAATAAACATGACCCTGGTCATACAAAGGCGTTTGCTTGTGTTATGTTAATGAGGTAATACCAGGAAACAGATCCACTGCCATTCAGTTAATTACAATTATAGTGACCCTTGCATACTGTTTCTGAGGCTGTAAGTCTTTGTGGGAACTGATAGTGTCACCGTTTTTTGTGGAGTAGCTGGTGGATTCAAACTGAAGACCAAATGGTTAGCAGTGTGATGTTCACCTGACAGCACTAGCTGGGTTCCAATGGGATACTACCAAGTAGCCTTAAAGCTCATCACTTGTTGCTGTTGTACTTATTGTGTGCTATCATTTGACCCCTAATCACCCTAAGTGAAAGAAACCTCTAGGTAATCTTAGTGGTGTTTTATAAAAAGATCAGAATAGACACAGAGCTAGAAAAGATAGCAAGCAGTTGGATGTGCACAGTCTACAATACCAAAGACTGCTGACAGCTGAGAGAGAGGAGATGTTCTCTGAAGCTGCTGTCGTAACTTGGGCTTCTAATCTAACAAACGGTGAGACCATAAAGATTTGTTTTCAAAAAGCCGTCTATTTGTGGTCTTTTTCTTATGTCAGCCCGGCAAACTAAAACAAGTGAGGTTAACTTCAAGTGGGCCTCCTAAGTGATTAATTTGGGGGAGCCTATTTAATTTTATGTGATTGACTCTAAAGTTGAAGTGAGGGGAAAATTTGGGAAGCTGATAGTTATTGACCTTATTCTCACACTTTTACAATTGCTATAGGAATTGTGTTTATTTACTCACTGGTCTGTTGCTACAGAGGTGATAGGTCTATGTTCTATTGTCATTGGTGGTCAGACTGTTGCCTGTATATTCAGCTTCTCTGTGTGTGTGTGTGTGTGTGTGTGTGTGTGTGTGTGTGTGTAAAACAGAAACCCAGGGTACAACTCGCAATGTTTTTGATGATAAATTAAAATCACTGAGTGAGTTCAGACTCATAGTGACCCCAGTGTGTCGGAGGAGAACTGTCTTCACTAAGGTTTTCAATGGCTGACTTTTCATATGTGTATTACTCGGTCTTCTGAGGCAAATGTGGGCAGGCTCAAACCGCAAACCTTTTCATTAGCAGCCACGTGGTGTTTTAACTGTTTGAACTACCCCAAGAAGGCAGCCCAAGAAGGCAGCCCAAATATCCTCAGACACCCTGGGAAGAGCACTCCCAGGAGAAGCAAGTCTGACCACCAAGCCTCCTCAAGTTCCTCCTGACCACCACGTCAGCTGTGAAGAAGAGTGAAGACGTGTTGATTGTGGATGTCAAGGTCAAAAAGCACCTGATCAAACAGTCTGAGAAGAAGCTATATGACACTGATGTCACCAAAGTCAACATTGTGATCAGGCCTGACAGAGAAGGCATATGTTCAACTGGCTTGTTCCTGTGATGGTTTAGATATTGTCAACAAAATCGAAATCATCTAAACTGAGTCCAGCTGGCTAATGCTAAATAGAAACCTTTCCAATACAAAAAAAAAGGAATGAAAATTTAATGGAATTTTTCCACAAACTTTTTGAAATCCCCCTGGATTTCAAGGATGTTTATGTGGCATTGACCTGTTAGGTTAAAACCAAAAAACAGCCTTTTCTAGGGCACCACAGGAAAGCCTTTGGATGTGGTTGATGGCAAAGATCCAACCTGTTTCTTTCTGTGTGGTACCTCCTTTAGTTGCTTAGTCTGGTATCCAAAACATGAGGTAAACATGAGCTCGGGAGGAGCTACCCTGGAGACTTGAATGAATTCAAGCCCTGGTCTCTTCGAAGTTTAAGGTCTGCACCTAGGTTTGACTATACCCCAAGCCAAACTCATTGCCATCAAGCCAATGCTGATTCACAGTGACTCCCTGAGTGGTTCTGAGACTGGAAACGTTTATGGGAGTAGGAAGCCAGTCTTTCTCCAGAGGAGTTGCTGGTGGTTTCCAACTGTGGACCATGCGGATCACAGCCCACCCATTACCACTATGCCACCGGGGCTCCTAGGTTTGATTACATGTCTACCCAAAATAACGTGGAGTCCACATCTGGCATCTTCCTCTTCCAAGGCTGGGAGTCAAAAAGGTGAAGTCAGACATTCCTCTACCTTCCAGTCCTTTTTACCCTGTTTGACACCAACTGGTTCTCCCACAACACTTTTACTTCTGCGGCTGTTTGCAATAATTCCTTGAGTGTTACTGTGACTTGACTAGAGAAACAAAT
>NW_022111324.1:38836128-38838323 GCF_000313985.2 Echinops telfairi | reverse complement strand
GACTTCCTCTGTGGATTAAGAAGTCTGCCTGCTCTCATGCTCTTGCTCCTGGCTTTGCTTTTGCTACCTCTATGCTGCTCCTCCCGTGTTGAAGCTGTCTCCAGTACCAAAGGAGGTTCAGTGTGCAGGGATCTTAGAGCCCAAAAGATAGGCTCCATTCCTGGCTCTTCTCTATTGGTTGTAGTGAATCTCCCCTACGTCTGCTGATATGGTTGGTTTTCTACCCAGCAGGATGGCAATTACAACTAACTCTGTTAGTAATCACTCAAAGCTGAGTCATGTAATCCAATGAGTATTTTATCCTCACTTTCTTCCCCAGGTCCATCAGGAAAACAAAGGTTAGTGGCAGTAACAAAGGCTATGGCTAGAAAAGCCATATTAATTAGCTCACTGCATTACAACATATACTCTCCCACCCCCCCTTACTACCCTCTGTTCAAATTTCTTATTTGTCTAACCAAAGGTCACTGACTGTACTTACAGCGTAAGTTCAATGAGAGTCAAGTGCTTTAAATGCCTATGGTATAATAGCCTGTTTGTATAGCCAGTGTGGCAGGTAGATTGCTATGTCAATTTGACCTTGTATGCATTTATAGGTGTGCAGTCCAACCTATCAATCAGACCATAGCCTGATAATACCTCCAAGGGGGCATGGTCTTCTGAATAAGAAAGAAAAATTAGATATTCTCTTCATCTCTCTTGACCTTCTCCTTCATTCTTGCTGGGGCTCTGTCTGCCTCCAGGAGTGGCACCATGTGCTTCACTGACTCTGGGAGCCAACCTCTGAGCTGTCTGAACACTGCCATGTTTCCAGCAACCAGGATCCATGTGACTCTGCAGATACTGGTCTGGGATCTCCCTGTAGAAGCTTCAACTTTTTGTGTCATTGGCCTTTAGTGACATCAATTTGAACAGGACTTCGGCTAGCATTGGGCTCATGGACTTGAGGTAGACTGGGCCAGAATGCTTTCTTGATATAAAAGTGCTTGTTGACATAAAGTTTTATCTTATACTTATGAGTGTCACTGATTTTGTTTCTCTAAACAAACAAGTCTAACACACCTGAATTCTAATAGTTTATTTTCTATAGCTGGGTTATATTTGGTGATGTCATTTACCAAGTAGTTACTGTCAGAGTTATGCTGCCTCTTAAAATGCTGAAATGATTATACTATATTGTGGGTAGCACAGCAAATGAGACACTAATCCATCAAGTGCCTTGGAAGAAAGTTCTTGTAAGGAACTCTAGTGACTTACTGGGTTACATGTTGCACTGCTAACTGCAGAGACAGCAGTCAGAAGCCAAAGATGAGGCAGTTGGTGCCAGTAAATATTTACAGCCTCGGAAAACTATAGGCTCTCTATGAGTAAGGATGGGCTGGATAGCAGTGGAAAAATTCCTTGCCTAGAATATCTAAGTTTCTCAGTTCTTATAGCCACCATTTTTGTTAGCTTATCATTATATCAAATTGCTTTGAGTCCCACCTACTATGTGGATAGATTTTTGTTGTTAATTTCGGTGATTCTTTTCGAACTGTATGTTACAAAAGAATAAAAATCTGCTTGGTAGCCATATGCCATCTTCAAAGTAGCTGTTAATTTTGTGCCCATTGTTGTAACCATTGTGCCAATCCATTTTATTAAGGATCTTTTTCTTTTTGTTGGTTCTCTACCAACCATGATCTCCTTCTCCAGAGACTCGTGCATCCTGATAACTTAGACTAGTCACACCTGATCATGCTTCCAAAGTAAATGAGGTGAAATCTTGCCATCCTCACTTCTAATGAGCATTCTGGCGGTGCTAATATAACATATTTGCTTGTTCTTCTGGCAGTCCAAGGTACCATTAATTTTTTTACTAACACCATAATTTATTGGCATTAATTATTCATTGGTATTCCTTATTCATTTTTTAGTTTTCACATGTAAAGACATTGAAAATAGTATTGTTTGAGTCAGGCACAGCTGAGTTCTGAATATAAAATATTCTCTTTCTAATACTTTAAAGATATTTTGTTCCAAAAGTGCAAAATACAAGAAATCCTTCAATTATTTAACAGCTGCTTCCATGGGCTATATGGTTCCATGGACAGCTGAGTAATTTAATAAATGTACAAATAATATCAATGCATTGCTACTGGCTCAAAATTTTCTATAACTTTCCATTGAAAATGGGATAAAATGCAAACTCTTTA
>NW_022111324.1:38833672-38835188 GCF_000313985.2 Echinops telfairi | reverse complement strand
GCTCCTTCACAGGATAATTATTTACACTAAGTAGCTGTTCATTGAATCAGACTATTCACCTGTGCAAAACACATTGGATTTTAAAATTATACTGAACAGTTACCGAACGTTATGGGGAAAAAAGAGATCAGGCTTTTTGTCCCAAAGTCAAAAACACTATGGCACTATTCCTACCCCAGGCTATATTTAAAATGAGAAAAAGTAATTCACAGGGTAAGATATACACATTTTTATTATCCTATTACAACCAAATGAAACATTCATTGATCAATTGTGGTTTATTTTTATTTCTGTACAAAATAAGTGCATGACTTTTTTAGTATATATTTTTTATTACTATTGAGTAATTTATGGTGGCAACATGTAATAGAGCTATGATATGTTTAGAACTTACTATGGGACACTAACTTTTATCTTTCATCCTGATAGTTATTTAATGACATTTATTATAATAATCAGTTTGATAAATGAGAAAGTTGAGATGTTGAAAATTTAAAGAACTCATCCTGGTCACACAGCTCTGAATACTAATGATGACATTTCTTCCCCTATCTGTCTTACTGTAAAAGTTATATCTTCTCTGCAAATAATTATGTTGTTTAAAAAAAAAACAACCTTAAACCTATAGGTAAAATTGTATTGCTACTAGCATTTCAGTTCATATACATAAATACACAAGTTAATTTCAAATATATATATTTCAGTATGACTCTGAGATTATTGGATGACTGCAGTGACTCCTCGCAGTCATACTTTTTTTTTTTCTTAATGCTGTCTTTAAAATAGATCCTATCAAAACCCGCTTCCTCCTACCTGAATACTGGTCCAGCAGATCCCTTTGGATGTGTGCACTGGCTCTCTAGTAGCAATATTTTTTTCCCTTACCTTCTTATGTCTTTAAAAGGAGTCCTGCCCCTCACTCCAGTACTCGCTCAATGCAAGAACACTTTGTTTTAATAGCTAAGTTTTCTGTGATGATCACCTTCCCAACACAACCACTGAAGACAAAATGGGTGCATAAGCAAATGTGGTGAAGAAAGCTGATGGTACCTGGCTGTAAAAAGATATAACACCTGGGGACTTAGAGGCTTAAAGATAAACAAGTGACCATCTAGCTGAGAAGGAAGAAAGCCCACATGGAACAAGCACACCAACCTGTGCGACCATGAGGTGTCAATGGGACCAGGTATTAGGCATTAAAGACCCAGAACAAAAAATTATATCAATATGAATGAAGGGGAGGGTGGAGTGGAGACCCCAAACCCATCTTTAGGCAAGTGGACATCCCCTTTCAGAAGGGTCACAAGGAAGAGATGAGCCAGTCACGGTGCAGTATAACACAGAGGAAACACACAACTTTCCTCTAGTTCTTTAATGCTTCTCCCCACCCCCACCACTATCATGACCCCAATTCTAACTTACAAATCTGTCTAGACCAGAGCATGTCCACTGGCACAGATATGAGCTCACAACACAGGGTATCCAGGACAGATAAACCCCTCAGGACCAACAATGA